>NW_017306948.1:792087-807691 GCF_000935625.1 Nanorana parkeri | reverse complement strand
CCCCCCCCCCCCCCCCCAAACAAAATGTATTCATTACAGATATTTCTATAGTGTTCTGTAGCGCTTTATACTTACCAGTGACTATTTGGTAAAAGCCTAATTGACTGCTTTATAAATAAGCTACTAGGGATGCATTGATACCGGTTTTTCGGTTTTCCTGGCAATCAGGAAGACAGGCAGCGCTTCATTACCCACCCCCTGGCTTCTTGATTCCCCAGGAAGACGGCTCCATGCTGTTTGGCCGGCTCCATGTTGATTGGGTAGCTGGCTTCTCAGCCAATCAGCATGGAGCCAGCTTCCTGGGCCAATCAGGAACCCGGGAGGTGGGTTATTACCCATCGCCCGGCTTCCTGATTGGCTTAAGAAGCCAGCTCTATGTTCCCTCGCGGCACTGCCGGTCACAGGAAACATCTCCCTCTGCCCGGAAGTTCTGCTATCAGGGAAGGTATCGGAGCATTTGGGAGAGTACGAGTACCCGCCCAAATACTCGGGATCTGCACCAATACTAGTATCAATATTGGTGCATCCCTCTAAGCTACCATGTGTTGCATTGACATGCGTTAGGGCAGCCTATTCATTTCAGATGGGCTTGCAGTGCACCTTATAGTAAAAAAGAAACCCCCCAATTTTATTTGATTTGATTAGTTTTGGATAGGGTAAGAGACGGTTATAACCTCTGTCAGCTTTTTGTTTTTGCCATCAGTGTCCCATTGGGGAGATTTCCCTTCACTTCCTGTCTGATAGCCATAATAGGAAGTTAGAAGAAATCCCTTTCAAGGGAGAAGGAATATCTGGGGGTCAGCGGGGTCACCAGAACTTGTGTCCCCATTGGAAGATTTCCCATCTATTCCTGTTCTGGTGACAATTCGAAATTTGGGATTTTCTTTCACTTGCAGTGATAACAGTCACCAGGACACATGGAGAGGGGGAATCCCCCTAACGGGGACATGGACAGCAATTAGAACCTGACTGGGTCTAATCCTTCTTCAGTCCATCCAAAACAAAAAAAAGTTTTACTTTGATAAATTCCCCCCATCGCATTTAATACTAAGTATCAAAAAATACAGCGAGGGGAATTTATCAGACCTGGAGCAGAATCTGGAGCAGTTGCCCATAGTAACCAATCTAGTAAAGCTTCTCTCTTCAGTTTGGGTTTGAAAATGAAAGATAGCTGATTGGTTCTCACGGGCAAGTGCTCCAGATTCTGTTTGCTCCAGTTTTGTTAAATTCTCCCCCTATGTATATAAAAGACAGATCCTGGGGAGAATTTATCAACACTGGAGCAGACAGAATCTGAAGAAGCTGCAAACCAATCAGCTTCTGTCTTCAGTTTGTTCAGTTAAACTTTGAAAATGAAAGAGAGAAGCTGATTGGTTTGGTCTTCCCATGTGTTTTAAATGTTTCTTTAAAAAAAAAAATACATTATAAAACACAGACACACACTATACCGGTGCGGTTGCCCATGGAAACCAATCAGCTTCTATCTTTAATTTGTATTTGTTCAGTTATGCTTTGAAAACAAAAGAGAGAAGCCGATTGTAGATACATCTATACAATGTATATAAAACGGATACTTTGTATTTTTATGTGCACTCTCAGGAAGTAGGAATGTTGTTGATGATGCCCGTGTTCTGTCGAGAATACCGACCCAGTCGAATTTGCGCACACACAGCGGGATGAACGGGAAAACAGCCATTTATTGACAAAGTATTTATTTCTAATTGTGAACGTTCACAATATGCCATCCATGGCTGTAAATGATGGATGGCATATTAGAAACGGTCACAATTAACAATTACAAATAAATACTTTGTCAATAAATGGCTGTTTTCCCGTTCATCCCGCTGTGTGCGCGCAATAGTCAGGTTGGAGAATTCGACTGGGTCGGCATTCCAGACAGAACACCGGCACTTTCATAGATGAGTAGTGACAGACTGGTGAATGGCAGTGGGGATGTGTCGTAGTGTTGTGTACATTCTATACATTTCCCCTCCTCGCCCCGCACAGTGCAGGTCTGGGGGTCCCGGCCCTTTAACCGGAGGCTGCGGTCTGCTGTGGCATGTAATCCGAGGCAGGTTTGTTGTGCGGTAAACAGAGAAGGCTGCAGGCTGGCTTGAGATTAGCATATTAACAAGGTGTATGGTAATACCCTGCACACTCCTCCTCCGTCTCCCCCACCACTTCCCTCCTCCTCCGCCCTCCTCCCCTCTCCCCTGACTGAATGGAAGCAGCAATCACAGGCACACACAGTCACGTTACTGGCTGCATTCAGGAACAAGCATGCTACCGTCTCAGCCAGCGCCGAGGCATGAGCAGATTGTGTAATTGGAAGGCAGCCTTCATGTCTGTGCCGGATCCCGACCGGCGCTCTTCCTGCATACACGACCAGAGCAGCAATGCAGTGGAGGTTCCCGTTCCGTCCGGAGCTCCTACCAACCCCCGAGCACTGAACTGGGATATCGTATGCCGTCTGCTGGCTTGACGTTCCTCCGCTCTCCCCGTCCGCTGGGTGTATGTTGTTGGAACTGGCAGGCCGCCTGGGCCCGCAAAAGACAGGTGCTGTCATCTATATGGAGAAGAGCGGCTGCAGCCCCTTTCCGATATGCTGGGCTAAAGGTACTCCTCTTTGCAGACAGTAATTACATCCTGTGCGTCTACACATTTCACCGATGCGCTCTTTCTTTCCTTCACGTCGCCCCGTGCCAACCTTTTTAGCGTTTTTCTCTCGCACTCGCGCCCGCAGCGGCAGGTTGGGACCCAGAGTCAGGTTCTGACCATTTGCTGAAACGGCTCGGGGCTCGGTCTGGTTCTTAACCTCTCGCGGGTTCAACGAGCCAGCAGCAGCTATATTATTTTTTTCCAAAGCCTGGTCAGTCTGCTCGGCGGTCTGACAGTCGAGAGTTAATCACTACCTTGCAGGCAGAGGTTGTCATTAAAGGATGCGTTGCTTTAACCCGTTTTAGTATCGGCGCAGCGATCTGCAATTTGGCGCAGCCCACGAGATTTGTTACGGCTTTTGTTTGGTCCTGTGACGAGTCAGTGTCTCGCATGCTGTCAGCCGCTGTTATTATTAAAATGTTCATAAAACATTGAGAGCAGAAAGACAACAAAGGAGAGATGAGAGTCCGCGTCGTCAGATGTCGGGAGATTGGAAAGCTGCAATTTTATTGTGCTGTGATCTGTCAGCCGTGTAATAAGACATGTGAATCCGCCGGCACCGCATACACACAACAGGCCCCTGGGCATTGCTCTGATACTTGGGGGGGGGGGTTCCTGCTAGGACCAGAGTGAGCAAGGACTATGTGGGTCCATTCATGTCATTTCCTAATGTGTAGTATGAATATAAACACACATGTGTGTCCTTCTATACAGTCCTCTGTTGCTGCTGACCAGTTACAATTGCTGATTAATCTCACTTGACCCTCAGGGGCTTGGATCCCCGGGAGCATTAGCTTGTCTTGATTCAGCAGACAGGAAAGGGTTAAAAAAAAGCCATTTGTTGCTGACTGAGCAGACAGTAAGGAGATAGGTAAGCTGTGTTTGTATTAGCGGCCACAGTCCTAGCTGGTATATGTGGTATGTGGTCGTTGTTTAAAGAGATCCCCCCCGGCTGCATACAAATATGCAACTGCTGACTTGTTTATTTGAAGTTCCATGCCCCATGGCTGTCATTCCTGTCCGTTGCTTCATTGCCTTGGCAAGGTGCAGACCTGGAACATGCGTGCAGATTTCACACTTGAGCGGCTACACGTTTGCTCTGGGTGACTCACGGGTTTGTGATGCATGGATGGTGATGACGAACTTGTGTATATGCTCCCCTATCCCTTCGTGTTATGGAGTTTGGAAGCACCCGGCTTATGATGCCAGGCTGGTAACACGATCGGTTCCTCATTAGTAATAATCACTGGTCTGTGTTCTGAACTTTTATTGTTTTGTTTGTTGGAAACATAAAAAATCATCTATCATTATATCTCTGTATATTGTTTTCCCGTTCTCAGGAAGCAGGAACCCGAACAATGTCTCAGTGTTTGCATTATGTGACCTCTGCTTTGTTTGTAAAGTAACTTTCACCTAAGCTTATACCTAAAATACCAGCTGCCCCTGCAAGGAGGGACTTACTCACCTCTCCCACCTCTGCCCACGCCGCCAGTCTCTGCTGTGGTGGAGAGAAATTGCCGGCGGAAGAGTCTTCAGAAAGCAGAATTTCCAGGACCGTCGGGATTCCTAATCCCCTGCTGCATGCAATGGCTTGATCCGCCAGCCCCTTCATCACTACTGGGTCCTATGTTGGCGGGTGGAACTACTGAGGACAACAGGGGGGGGTGTCTAGGGGATTTCTCTTCACTACAGCAGAGATAGCAGCAGAAATTCTCCTTTTTTTGAGCTGGTCCACCCAAACTGATATTTCAGTCTTTGGTGAATGCTGTAGAGTTAAACAACCTGATAGTCTTTCCATCTCTCAGGAATTCTATTGGTTTCCCTGGTCTGTACACCTGCTCGGCCCATTATGAGGAGCTCCCACCATCCCTGTGCTGAGTTCCCGCATCTGTACACCTGCTGTGCCCATTATGAGGAGCTCCCCCCATCCCTGTGCTGAGTTCCGGGTCTGTACACCCGCTGTGCCCATTATGAGGGGTTCCCACCATCCCTGAGCTGAGTTCCCGGGTCTGTACACCTGCTGTGCCCATTATGAGGGTTCCCCCCTATCCCTCTTTTAGTTATTTTAGGATTCTGGAGAATGTATCAGCAGGATCTGGGATACAGAAATATGACAGTAATATGTTAGAAATGTTGGCAGGGAGATCTCACTTTTTGGAGAAACCAAATTGCATAGGGAACCATTACCCCCCCTTCCTCCCCCCAGGGTCCTCTGACCATTGGAGGGTTCTATGGTATTCTATACATTTTCACGCTCTGTTGTATCCGGAGAAGTCATTGCTCAGCTTAGATTTGCCGGCCGGGGGGTAAGCCGGGATTTCTAATTTGTGATGCTCATTAAAGTGGATTACGTCCCTTCCACATATAGGGCCTGCGGACGGCTGTCTCGCCTCTGACAATCTTTACCGTGCCTGAGAATTTGAGGTCACCACCTGCTCCCAGATTAAAGGAGCAAATTTAATTAAAATGGGATTTGAAATGAGGATGTAAAGGCCGATGTGGCCGGGCTAGTAGGAAGATTATCGGAGGCTCTCACCTCAATACACCGTACTCCATCATTGTGCTTCAGAGTAAGGTCTCATTCACACGAGAAAAGCCCGGCACGTACAGCTTCCTGCTCCATGCTGCGGCGTATCCGGCAGCTCCCGGGAAGGACAGGTGCTGCGTGTGATTAGTATGCAGCCCCCGTCCTTCTCTATGGGACTACGCGACCGTACTCCGCCCTACGCTCACCCGCCCTGCACGTCCGTACGGGTGAGCGTACGCTGACGGGATGGATCCTGTCTGCATCCGACCCGGGACACTCGCACCCGTACGGACCTGCACTTGAGGTGAGCGTAGGGTGGCGTACGGTCGCATAGTCCCATTGAGAAGGACAGGGGCTGCATACTAATCACACGCAGCACCTGTCCTTCCTGGGAGCGGCCCGATACGGACGTGCACGCAGCACAGAGCTGTACGGGCCAGGCTTTTCTCGTGTGAATGAGGCCTAATACTGCAAATTCTGCTTGTACCTCTCCATCTAAAAATCGGCTAATGGGAGCAGTTCCAAAATCTTCCTGTGATGACCAAGATTTATACTTACCCCACCCCTGCCTTACGCCCACGGTGATTAGGTGAGGATGGCGCCGCTTCCTGTGCGATCCCGGGGAATACAGAGCGGTGGAAATGTTGCTCTTGCAACGGTCCAGAGTGTCTTCCCGCGAGATTTCTCCTGCTCTGCGTTCTGTAGGAATCTTCCCGCGCCTTATGATGCAGGGGAGGAGGGTAAGGTAAATCTACCATTGTTCTTTAGGCCTCGTTTATACAAGGGGGCGGTAAAAGCAGGCGGTTGGCTTGCATTTTTAGCGTGCCCCGATGACCCACTTAAAAGCCAAAATAGCGGCCATGATGGTTTGCCGCTTGCCAAATGTCACTATTGCAATCAATGGGACAGTGCGGGTACGTACGTGGTTACGGCGCGGTATTGCGTTTGAAAATCCCTATTGGAGAAAAATAAGAAATGCCATTCAGTAGGATGCAGTGTTGCCTCCTGAACGCTGGGTAGCCATTGTTCTGCCTCCCTCCTGAAAGCAAACCACCGCCCACCTGAATGAGGTCCTGCAGGTATGTATTGGAACGACTTGCATTGGGTGAATTGTAAAGGGGGCCCGGATGTTATATGAGGACCTTGCATTGTAAAGAAGAGCTCCAGGGAAAAGGCTTCTTCTCCCCGTACAGCAAGGGTTAAGTGCTCGTCTGTGTTTAAAGGAGAACTATGAGGTGTGTGATTTCCACTCATCCTCATAGTTAAGAGTCCACCTGTGACAAAGAAGCGGTCACAGGTCGGCTCTATTGATTGGGAAGTTTGCAGAAACATGCAGCCGATCCGCTCACTTCCCGATCGTCTCCCTGCGGTAGTTTCCTGCAGGGATTCCCTCCCTCCCCCCGTCCGATCTTCCAACGCTGGGTGGAGGAACGGACGGGGGAGGGGGCGGGCACAGCTGGCTCTGCCTCTAGATAGGCAGAGCCAGCTGTCACTCAGCTGGGTGGATCACGACAGTAATGTTGGGATCCATCCTGGCCGCGGCGCTCACAGTATATCGCGGGCAATAGCCCACGATATGCTGAGCTTTGGGTGACGGGAGGACGTTGGCATATGTCCCCCCGTGACCCTAAAGAGAACTATGCGGAAAAACACTGACCCCATAGTTCTCTTAAGTGCAAAAATAAAAAAAGTTCTACTCACCTGATCCTCGAAGGCGGCAGCATCCCTCCTCCTCTGCTGCAGCTGTCTAAGGTCCTGGAGTCATCGTGTTCTATACACAGTGTATAGGATGTGACGCTGAGGGAGTTACCATCGCTGCAGCAGGGAGCGCTACAGGTGCCAGTTGGCCAGCTCGGGGGATCGGTGAATATAACTTTTTTATTTTTGCCCCTAGACCAAAGCAAGCAGTGAACCCTTGCAGTGCGGAGTTAGCTCCCCTGTAGGGGTTATAAAATGTTTTCCCTGGAGTTCTTCTTTACTATAGAATATTTCTCTCACATCTCCTCCTCCTCACTCTGACATTAATGTGTAATATCCTTCCAGTCATTCATAATTTATAGCACTTCATCGCTCGCATTCTAATGTATATTTTAATGTGGCTGTAAGTGTCGTGATGCCGATTCGGGTGAAAATAAATATGTAATGAAGAGGGGAATGAGGCACCTGGGTTGTGTCCAGACGCTTCTACGTTGATGAATATCGGATCTCGGGGTATCATAAATGTGCCAAAAAAAAAAAGAGGCTGCATCCTAAAATAAACCCAACCACTAAGATCTCATAGAATCGCTGACATGTTCATTTGGTTTTTTGTGCTTTTATTTTTTCAAATGTGTTTTTATTAATTTTTAAAGTGAAATGTATAATTTAAAAGAGAAGTATGGGGTCAGTGTTTTTCCCCATAGTTCTCCTAAGGGTCACGGGAGGTCATATACTAGCATCATCTCATGACCCAAAGCTCAGTATATAGCGAGCTGCAGCTCGTGGTATACTGAGACCGCCGTAGCCGGGACGGATCCTGACATTACTGTTGAGATCCACCCAGCTGCGTGAGTGACAGCTGGCTCTGCCTATCTAGAGGCAGAGCCAGTTGTACCCGCTCCCTCCCCCGTCCGTTCCGCCAGTCAGCGCTGGAGGATTGGAGTGAGGAGGGGGGGGGAGCCGTGAGTGACAGTCATGACTCTCTGCAGGGAGATGATCGAGAAGTGAGCGAGCGCCGGTATGTGTTCTCCCGCTTCCCGGTCTATTGAGCCGACCTGTGACAGTCTCATTGTCACTAGTCGGCTAGAACTATGAAGATGAGTGATTTTCACTCACCTCATAATTCTCCTTTTAACATTACAAAAAAAATGTTATTTCATTTTTAAAGTACATTTTTAATTAAATGAAACCATAAAAATTTACTCTAAAAATCACTTTAAAAATTAAATAAAACATTACTTTAAAAAAGTATTAGTGTAGTATCTTATTTGTGTATCACTCGGCTGTAGATCCTCCAATCATCTCTGAATTAGTGCCGACACTGTCCTTTCTTCTGGAGGGGGGCTACGTCTGTTCCCCATAGTCCCAGTGTGTGTTGTAAAGTAGTCACCACTCCAAGCTCGCTCCCGGGATGGACTACAATCTCAATACAAATTAGTAAACTAAACGTGAGATTGTAGTCCATCCCGGGAGTGAGCTTGGAGCGGTGACTACTTTACAACACACACAGGGACTATGGGGAACAAAAGTAGCCACCCACCAGAAGGAAGGACAGTGTCCGCACCAGTGTACTTGTACTTTTTTGGGGGGATACACGACACGTGGCTGTTTTAGCCACGATCGTGTTTGGAAGAACGGGCGGAATTGCGTTTGAAAACCGTGCAATCCACCCGGCAACTGGGGTGCCATTGGAAAATAATGGCACCCACAGCGCAATCGTTGCGCACCTGGGCGACTCCTGACCGCGCGACAATCGTGCACGTGCATCGTGGGGTGTCGCCTAAGTGTGCATCGGCCCTTAAGCAAACCCGTCCTTCGCTCTGAATGGGTAAAGCTCGCGTTGCTTTAAGATGTACCACTCAGGTCAAGGTGGGCGTGCTTCAAGCATGCTTCACTGTGCGTTTTGCATTCTGTTACCCCGAAGAATACTGATCACTTTTGTCACTTTTGCTTGCCGGACCGGACAGGTTCCGAAACATTGCCACGCATGGTCAAAGCGATTTTCTGTTCCCCAGAGGATACTGATGGCAGAAGCGCCATAGACTCCTTCTGCCATCAATCAAACTGTTGGGTGAAGAAGAGGGGCGTGGCCTGCCATAGAGCTGTGTGTGTCTTTGGACGCACACAGTTACTGCGGGCACGAGCACGCACGGGTGCCTTCATAGCAGCTGCTAAGCTGATGGTGGCAACGGTGCAGAGGCTGGGGGGAGAGCACTGGTGGCACCCGTGCAGTGGGCGAGGGGAGAGCGCTGGTGGCACCCGTGCAGTGGGCGAGGGGAGAGCGCTGGTGGCACCCGCGCAGGAGGTAGGGGGGACAGCACTGCGGGGATCCACTAGAAAACGAGGAATTAACAATTTTTAAAGAAGAAGAAAAGATTTCTGCAAAGCTGGGCCTCCTAGGAGGAAACATTAAAAAAAACACAAAAACTTTAATATCACTTTCATCCCTCCAGCTGTTGTGGAACTACAAATCCCATGAGGCATTGCAGAATTCTCACAGCCACAGGCATGACTCCCAGAGACAGATGCATCATGGGATTTTGCGGTTTCACCGCAGCTGGAGGGCCGGAGTTTGCCCATCCGTGAGTCAGGTTTTTATTGATCTGTGGAATGCAAAGTGCCCAGTGCTCTATGTACTCAGGTAGAGTCCAATCTGTCTGATTCATATGAGGGTGACTTTGCTTCTGGACCATTTGTCAGTGGCACCGGATACATTCCCTTCCACAACCCTGGAACCAGCTCCCGGTGTAATCCTCGAAATGTCCCCCAGGTCTGGCCAGGACGTTAGAGCTCCCTCCTGGGCAGAGGGGGCCCGGTGGACGGATTGGGTTTCTTCTAGGTTTACAGTACACCTCAGTGAGAGCCATATGTGTTCTATGGGCTACAGTTCTCACGTGCGCAGTCCGTTCAGGTTACGACAGAAAAATACTGCATGGCACATTTTGTACGGTCAGGAAACGGTCCGGAAACGCATCAAAAACGCGTCAAAAACGCACTGCAGCTAGCATACTGATAGCCCCACTCCAGCAAAAAAAAAAATGTTTCTTTTATTTTTTTTAACTGGAACGCAAAGACACATAGCACCGCGTCTGCAGATCCGCACCTGATCTAGACCTGATCAGGACCTGAAACTCATGTGAACAGGCCCTTAAAGGTGTGGATGGAGGACCCTCTGCTGCAGGCTATTGTATTCAGCAGCCGCGGCACATGAATACCAGTACGATGACTGCATCTGATGGCTTGCAGTCAGTGTTTGGCTCATATTTCTGCATCGGTTCCGTTGATTTTTATATTGTCTTTTGTTGTGCCCGGAGGGATGCTGGGAGGATCATCCACGGCTCCAAATGTCATCAACTCTGCAGGAGTTTGCCAAACATTGAGCCACGTACGACCAGCTTTAGTTGCCTGGCTGTCTCTGTGCTTTACTACTTCAGGTCACAGATCTGGAATAAGCATGTATCAGGTGAAGTCTGATCTCCTGATCCCATACTTGCAGATCACTGATCTGGAATAAGCATGTATCAGGTGAAGTCTGATCTCCTGATCCCAATACTTGCAGGTCACAGGTCTGGAAAGCTTTGGGCAGCTAGCACTTCCAGAGGTGGGCGGTGGCAGCCAATGTATTTCTGTGGCTACAAGTTTGGTTGCAGATCACTGTGCTCGGTTACGTTGTTTCTCCTCGTTTCCTCCATGTATGGGTGAAGAAATCACAATGCATCTCACATTCCCCGTCATCTGTCACATTATTGTGTCTGGTTAGCACAGCTGATGATTTTCTTCCTGCCATATAATGATTAAGCGTCGCAATTATTCCCGTTTTCACAAATTGCGCTGCTAAGTGTGTGAGGACGAGGCGGGATGAGCACTCGAAGAGCCGCATGTGACAAAGATCCTCAGACAAGTCCCCGGCCCCCCCTGCAGAATGTCACATGACACAGCCAGTAAGATTCGGGTTACATGCAGCGGCTCCGGCTGTGACAGCGGCTATATTGAGTCACTGCTCAGCCTGTCAGCATGCTTGTCTAATAAATCAGCGCTGCTTACGGTGCACAGACGCGTAACGCATGCCGTATATTTCATACTCTACATTGTTTACTATAGAGAATGGATTTCTCCATTCACTAAAAGAACCACAAAATGACCGCATGTGCACTAGAAGCGGCAGCAAGTCAGCTGATCTCCTGGCTTCAGGACATCCAGCATCACCTAGCACTTTCCTCACCAGCCTGACCATCCCTGGACCCACCCCCTTTCATTCACTGGATTTCAGTTCTTTCAATCATGGAGGCTCAGCGTTACATGTGGACGTTACCTAGGGCGGTCTGCATGCAATTACAAGCCTGCACAGGAATGCCGAATTCTCCAGGCTGACATTCCCCCATCAAGGCATTTTGATATTTGCATAACTCCTCCCCAGAGCCCGCCTACTGCTTGCTTCAGGGCTGAGGACTCCTGAGAGCAGTACTGAGGCAGGGTGTTGTGATGTACTCAGGAAGCTATGTATAGAACCGTGTTCTGTTGAGGTGGCCAACTCGTGACATCACGTCCGTTGTAGATTCCGGCAAGATGGCGCTTGCCGTCACAGATTTTGCAATCCTCGTTCACTTCTCCGCTTGCTGTAGGTGCGCCTGTGCGGCTTCGAAATTGTCATCGAGTTGTCCAACTCCCGTCGGTGCTTGTGGCCTCGGGTTACCCGCGCAGGCGCACTGCCGCAGATTGTAAAGCTTGATACTTCTCTTGGGTGGCTGCGCAGGCGCACTGACGGGGGTTGCAGGTCTCGACGAGTTGTAGAATTCGATAGAACATCGGCCCCTCGTCAGTCATGATCTGCCTGCATTGCATAGAGTAGAACCGAGTCTGAAATATGGTATGTTATATGGGGGAGGGGGACACAAGGGAAGACAATGTAGAAGCAGAATAAAGCTTTAAAGGCCTTCCTGCAAAGAAAAGAATGAACGTTTACTGGTCCCAGCGCCTGGGCACTCTGGTGCTAAGCTTGCTGTAGAATTCTTCCCATGCGATGCACCTCCAGGTCAGTGTCAGATGCCTTGTCCCCCAATGTGCTCCGTGCTTCCTTCTGCAGGCCCAGACATCATTGCCGGACACGGTGAGACATGGGGCGGGTGGAAGAAACCGCAGTGTGTAGCAGGGAACTAGACTGATAGATAGCAGCAGCGTCCAGCAAAGATTTCACAAGGTTTGTACAAAGCTGCTTCTAGCATGCACAAAGCCCGGTACCCCTGCCATGTATATCTGCTTCCTAGGGATGGGGTTTGGCGCAGGGTGAACCCGTGCAGCGCTCTGCTTACTTTGGATCCGTGCGGATGGGAGGAACTGTTGAAATGGCTCGGAGTTGTTTGTTTTGTTCTCTCGCATTCAGGCCAACCTGCGTTTCTCTCAACACTCCTTTCAGAGGACAGATGAAATATAGTCTGTTTATGTTCTGGTTTTATCCTGCTGGGATCAGCCGAGCGACCCGGCCCTCAGTGTACCAGGAGCCTGCCACCGGTAATTACAGTGCAATCCTGAACGTTGTTATTATACACAAGCTTCGTGTGCCAGCTTTGTGGGAGCATCTGTACTATGTGTCAGAGGACTGATGGCCATGCTGGGACTTCTAATTCCCAGACATCTGGAGGGCCGCACGGTCCCATTTGTTGGCAGCTTTACTGTTGTGTTGTGGATATAAACATTTGTAATATGTGTAACGATTGTTTTTGTTAGAAGCATTTTATATGCAGGTTCTGCTCAGCAATGTAGCGCAGTGATTGTGCTATACTGTTCTTCTCTATGTCAGTCTGATGGTCCACAGTGAAGGAGAATATTGGGCCCTCTGTGTGGTTCGCTGATCTATTCTCAGCAGCTCTCTGACCAGATTGCAGACTGTAATGTACCTGATATGAGCCTGAAATGACGAGGAGGACCTCCCCTTGCTGCACTTGTCCGAGCACAGATGGTGAAGGGACTGGGGGAGGCACCAGCGGGTAGAGATGCTGAAGACACCAGAGCAGGCAAGCTGAGGATTCGCTGCTGCTGATAGCAGGCAGACGACCAACAGGGAGGATGCAGGATCCCAGCAGAGTGGAAGCAAAACACAGGGTCAGAGCTAAACCGGGTCAGCAACTAGCAAAGCAGAAGCTGGGGGAAGCCGGGCGGGTGAGCAGTACCCAATCTGCAGACAAGAAGCGGTTGTGAAGGGCAGGCGGAGAGCAGCAGAGTCAGAGGACACATGCTGAAGAAGTCTCAGCACTGAATGCATGCAGAGTGTGAGCTTAAAGTGACATTAAACCCTCAGATTTAGTAACATAAAACAATACTGTAATGTGTGCCTTACTGTAATCCATGGTTGTTTCCCTTCTCTTTGCTGCTCTTCCTTTTAAATCCGTATCTGTTCTCATGCTGGGTAGAACTTCTGTTTTGCAGCAGACTGCCTTGTCTCAGGAATGGATACACGGTGTCTGTGTATACGTTTGTATAGGCTTGTAACCTGAGCCAGCACTACAGGAAGAGGCCCTGAGCTGAAAAGGGAAGTTCTCCCCAAGCATGAGAAGACATGAGGATTTAAAAGGAAGAGCAGCAAAGAGAAGGGAAACTACCATGGATTACTGTAAGGCGCACATTACAGTTTTATGTTAAAAAATCTGAGGGTTTAATGTCACTTTAAATAGGCCTTTTGGCGACATGACCCAGTGTGGGCGTGCAGATGCCAGTCTGCATGGGTAGCGTTATGTCTTCGTCTGCATGCAGGTGCACGGCTCTCCGTGTCCTTTGCTCGCTTGCTGGATCTCCCGGAGACAGGCGATCAGTTACTCAATCACAGGTAAAGCTCAATGATTACTTCCATTTAAATCCACTGGTATGAGCCTGAAATGACGAGGAGGACCGTCACTTGCTGCACTTGTCCGAGCACCCCCGTGGCAGATGGTGACGTTCCGGGGGCATCAAAAGAAAAAGTTTAACATAGCCTAATAGTTGGTTTTCTTTATAAAGCAGCCACAGCCTGACTAGACAAGCCTGTCTCCTGCCAGCATTCTATAGAGATGGACTCTAGCGCTCTGTGTGAAAGCTGTGGTCTCATTTAAAGAAGAACTCCGGACATATTAAACGTTAAGCCTTGCAGTGGGAATACCCCCCGCACTGCAGGGGTTAACTGCTCGGTTTGGTCTAGGGTGTAATGTAAAATAAAGAAGATATATTCACCTGATCCTCAGTCCCACCTGGCTGCTAGACCGGTCACTACAGCCTCTCTGGGGAAGAGCGACCTGTGACATCATCACGTCCATTTACTTGCATTAAATGTGAGGCAGCTGAGGGACATCCCACAGCTGGAGTGGAGTGGGAGTGGGTCGAGCGCCGACTGCCACAGGACTGAGGATCGGGTGAGTATAACTTTGATGTATTATTACATCACTTCCTGTGCCACTGGGCACATTTTCCGCCTCTTAGAGCCAGGAGAAGAAGCTGGTGAAGCAGATTGCTGCCTCATCGGCTTCTTTGGGCCCCTAGGTGAGATTCGAAGTCCCCTATGGGAAATGTTGGTGATTGTATTTTTTTGCGGTTTCATGGACGCACACAATTTTAGGCTTGCCATGTTTGGTATCTATTTACCCGACGTGACCCCGTCTTTTATATTTTACCAACAAATTGGGTATTAGATTTTGTTTCCATGCACTAAATTTCATTTTAGTGTATTTTAGCCTAAAATACTTGTTTGATAAACATTTGCGCAAATACGGTGCGACATAAAAATGGTAACTAGCATTGTTTTATTCTACAGGGCCTCTGCTTTCAGAAAATATATCATTGTTTGGGGGTCTGAAGCTGTTTTCTAGCCAAAGATTCTAATTTGATCATGTGTGCGCAAATATTAAGAAATTGCTCCGGGCAGGAAGGGGTTATTATCATTTAGCACAGAAGTGGGCAACCTCGGCACTCCAGCTATGCTTAAAGGAGAACTATGGGGTCAGGGCTTTTCCCCATAGTTCTCCTTAGGGTAACAGGAGGACACAAACTAGCGTCCTCCCGTCACCCTAAGCTCAGTATACCGCGAGTTGTAGCTCGCGGTATACTGAGACGCCGCAGCTGAAGCGGATCCCGACAATTATGTCTGGATCCGCCCAGCTGCGTGACTGACAGCTGGCTCTGCCTATCTAGAGGCAGAGCCAGCTGTACCCGCCCCCTCCCCGGCCGTTCCGCCAGTCAGCGCTATCGGAGCGGGGAGGGGGGAATCCAGCCCCTCCGCTGTCACGGCAGAGAGCCGTGACAGGATCGAGAGGTGAGCGAACGCCGGTATGTGTTCGCTCACCTCCCGATCTACTGAGCCGACCTGTGACAGTCTCATTGTCACAGGTTGGCAAGAACTATGAGGTGAGTGTAAAGCACTCACCTCATAGTTCTCCTTTTAAGCTACAAATCCCATCATGCTTCTGCCTCTGGAAGTCATGCCTGGGCTGTCAGTCTTGCAATGCCTCATGGAACTTGTAGTTCTACAACAGATGGAGCGCCGAGGTTGCCCACCCCTGATTTAGCAGAATGTAGCTGTCAGCTTATAGTTACTGCAGAAGCACCCTACTTGCTTGATGGAACTCTCGGCTCATCTGGGTATTGAAGACCACCAGGGTCTGATGGAGCCTTGTGTGCAGTCCCTGGCATTAGATGAATTAAAGGGAAGTGCCTGCTTGCAACATAGATTCAGATTCTTTATACTTGTACACTATTTAT
>NW_017306948.1:782169-791914 GCF_000935625.1 Nanorana parkeri | reverse complement strand
GTAGAGGGGTATTGGATTTGACTATAATAATAATAATAATTAAAAAAAAATTTAAAAAAGAATATATATACACACACACACTGTATATAGGCATTGCACACACACACACTGTATATAGGCTTTACACACACACACACACACACACGCACGCACGCACGCACTGTATATAGGCTTTGCACACACAGAGGAGGAACAAACAGCGGGGCAGAGATGTGTGTTTGGACTGTTGAGCAGGACTGACAGACACGGCCCAGACAGACAATCTTCCTTTTATTTCTTCATGAGGTTCAGGATGTGACTTTTTCTTCCCGCCACAACAACAAGGCACAGTACATTCCTGCTCTCCTTTGTCCCTTGTCACCATTTCCTCCCCAGCGCCAGATACATTTCCTTCCCTGCCTCACGAAAGTGCAGCACCCCGTACGTTGGCGATACCCCGTGTGTGGAAAATGTCTGAGCTCTGGCTGGGTTTGCGTTCATGAAGAGTGTAGGTTGTGTTTTAGAATCCTATTTATAGAGAAGATCTGGCCAACAAGTGACATCAAATATTGATACTCTGATCTTGTGCAGGAAACATGTCAGCTGATGGCAGAGAGTCCGCTCCGATTACCTAGATCGGTCACCACTCCTACACCCGGCATCCCTTCATCAGCTGCTAGCGCCGTCTGGTATTCTGACATTGGCCGGCAGCCACTATCAGAATACAGTGCAAACCGTGTGGGATTCCTCCATCAATGCTCTTAAAGCAACCTTTCCCCAGATCTTTAAAATAACAAATACACCTTTAGAAATGTTTAGTGATGACAATCTACAAACACACACTTCTAGATAATTGCCGGCTATGTATCCTTTGCATCCCTGATTTCTCTTTTCTTCCCCAGTCTTCTGGCAGTGACCATGTTTACTAAAGTCAGATTTCTAGCTCTCCTTTCACTTCCTGGAACCCTGGCACATGTGACCAGGGCATGTGACCATGCACATCATCTCAGGGAAGTAAAATGCCTTTCCCTGAGTTTTCCCAGCAATGCTCTGCTGATGACAAGGCGATCCCAGTGTGCATTGCTTTGGCAAACTGAAGTCATTTTGCCTAGACATGTAAGCTGCGGAAAAATTCTGTTCAGTTCGGATATTTCGTTATTTCGGAATTTGGATCCGAAATTCAATTTGGTTCAATTTTGGACAAAATCCGAATTTTCGTTAGTTTGGGATGAGTTTCCGAATATTCGTTGCAAATACCACAGAAACCCATCTACAGATATTAATACTAAAGCTGAATCTCCCAGACCCGAATGGCATTGGGGATCCGAATTTCCGGATTGCATTGGGGAGCTCCTGAATGCCATTCGGGTCTGCGAGCCATATACATATAATACTAAAGCCGAGGCTCCCAGACCCGAATGGCATTCAAGACCTCCCAAATGCAATTTGGAAATTTGTAGCGCGAATACCATTCGGGCCTGGGAGCCTCAGCTTTAGTATTATATGTATATGGCTCCCAGACCCGAATGGCATTCAAGACCTCCCAAATGCAATTTGGAAATTTGTAGCGCGAATACCATTCGGGCCTGGGAGCCTCAGCTTTAGCATTATATGTATATACTGTATATGGATCCGAAATTCGTAAACGGAAATTCAGATTCAGACACATTCGGATGCATTGCGATTCGGAAAGTCAGATGTGTCCGAATGTTAAAATTTCGGAAAATTTGGTCGAATTTTGATTCGGAACAAAACGGATCGTACGTGTCTAATTTTGCCCTTTCAAAGCAGGAAGTGAACGCTCTGCAGGTGTAAGTATTTCACAATCACCTGACATGTCTGTGTTATTATTAATCATCACACATAGAGGGACGCATCGGTAGGATTTGATTTCTCAGTGTATAGATCCGCTTTAGGCATTCATGGAGCAATCCGTTCTAATTTTATTTTCTTAAGCCCGCGGCTTGTATGAAAACAATAGAAACGTGTATACTCCAGCTCATTACTTCATCCCTCAGGGTAGAATTCCTCTCACTTCCTCTCTCAGTGACAACACAGAAAGTGAGGGATGGATTTGTATTGGTAATCGGTGGAGATTTGTGATGAATTGTTGTTGCTGTGTATTATATGTTGGCGGGCTGTCATTGCGGAGTAAACAGCGGTTACAATGTATCAGTTTTGGAACGTTTTATTTTCCTTTCGGACTCTTGTAGGAAGTTCCTGATTCCTGATCACGGCCTCACCCCGAGTGACTTCATTATTACCCTGTAATCTGGACTCACCGGAAGCCCGCTCACTTTATCTTACACTTTGCAGACGTTATAATACATTTGGCTTCAAAGCACATGAAAAGGAGTGCTTAACCCTTGCAGTGCAGGGGTAGCCCCATGGCAAGGGTTAAGAATATTTTTGTCCAGAGTTCTACTTTAAACATATTACCTATAATGACGGTGATCTCTAGCAGTCTAATGTAACGTGCCCCCCGGGTGCGTCATGTGACTTCTTATTATGGAATGACCTAAGCACCGTCCCATGATGCACCGCTCCCTCTAATCTCTGAGCTTTGCCACCTCATGATATTTTGGGTGCAGTTGCAATAGAGTATGTGGCGGGAAGGTGCTGGGGAGGGGTGTTCAAAATGGTCATGGGGTGGGCTTATACCAGAATCGGCCAGGTTCCAGGCTCTCTATCAGGCACTGTTTTGACGCTGTCCCTATGTAATATATTTATTTCTTTTCATACATGCAGTGAACCCTGGACAGACCATTTCCCTTTGGCACAGATATGATGATGGCACCGCCTTGTTTGGTGGCGGACATCCTTCCTTCCACCCTGGCGGTGTATTCGGCCCTGCGTCTTCAGGATTAGACTCTGGCCTGCTCCTCCATGGCTCCCTCCCAGAGCCCATCATTAATTCTCTCTTGTCTCCCGTCTGTCCTGATCTTTAATCCCTGCGCTCATCCTGGCTCCATGTTCCAGCAGGGAATCGCTGACCAGGCCTCACAGCTGTTACTATATTAAACTCTGGTGCTGGGGACTGTTTACAAACACACACGGAGCGCAATCACTTCCCTTTTGTGTCTTTCCCCGTTCACATGGCTCTGCACATTCCAGAGCCCACGGTTTATCCTGCGCAGCTCTCGTCTCATTCATAGCTCACCGCGGCCGCTTCTATGTCCATTGTGATATTTACTGAGCAAAAAGCACCTTTTCTGACTTGTTATGGCTGTGAACAAATACGGGGAATGGTTTTCATAGCGGTCTTGGTTCAGCACCGCCGATCAGTAATATGAATATCTTATCCATCAAACAAGTTCATTTATTATTTTTACATTGGCATTGTAACCACCATGAGTGGAATGCAGGAGCAATGCTCAGTCTCCTGCAGAATGTTCCGCCGTCAGAATACCCAGGTTGACTGCAAATGCTTGGCTGCCGTCATTGTTCGGTTGTGTAGCAACTTCTTCAAAACGTTTTCAGTGGGAGGATCCCGACATAGCCAAACATTTGCAGAGTCAGAAGGATTTGCTCAAAATTCAGCCAGTGTATGGCCAGCTCAGGGCAGGAGTAGACACATTAAAGTGGACCTTTCACCTCCTTTTAATAAGTGACTTTTGTCGAGCTGGGTGGTGCCGCCGGGGCTTCCCACACATCCAATGTTGCCTGATTCAGCTGCATGTGGCCATCTTTAGTCCTGGCATCTTACATGTCTTGGATGCTCCAACAGAGAGATCTCCCTGACATAATTCCCGACTCCCTTCGTGGGAGTTCCTGCTCGCCTTCCTGCATTCCAACTCTTGCTGTGTTACATTCTCACTTTGACTTCAAAGCGGATACTGAAAGTTAGAGATTCTCCAATACCGTTTATTTGGTACGAGTACCGATATTTTGCATTTGGTACTCGCGGATGCAGAGTACCGATACCAGTTATTACGCTGGCATGAAGCAGGCTTCCCAGCCAATCAGCATGGAGTCATTACCTGCTGCCCGGCTTTTGATTGCCCAGTAAGCCGGCTCCATGTTCCCCCCATGGTACTGCTGGTGAGAGGAAATCTTCCTCTGACTGGAAATGCCGGTATCAGGGAAGGAATCTGAGCATTTGTATGAGTACTTGTCCAAATACTCGTTATCAGTGCATCCCTACTAAAAATCACATCAGTATGTAGCTCTCCATGCTGATATGACATCATCTTACATAGCCCCAAGCGTTGCATCCTGGGAAGGTTACATCAGCAGAGAATTGCTGGGAAATCTCACCAGATCTCAGGGAAAGGCATTTCCTCCCCTGAGATGATGTGCAAGGTCACATGACTTAGTCACATGTGCCAGGGTTCCAGGAAGTAAATGGAGGTGGATGACTCTGTCCTTTAGTAAAAATGGGTTCCTGGCTTTGACTTGGGGTTGCCGGCTTTGACTTGGGGTTGCCGGCTTTGACTTGGGGTTGCCGGCTTTGACTTGGGGTTGCCGTCTTTGATTAGGGATTGCCGGCTTTGACTTGGGGCTGCCGGCATTGACTAGGGGATGCCGGCTTTGACTAGGGGTTGTCGGCTTTGACTTGGGGTTGCCGGCTTTGGCTTGGGGTTGTCGGCTTTGACTAGGGGCTGCCGGCATTGACTAGGGGCTGCCGGCATTGACTAGGGGATGCCGGCATTGACTAGGGGATGCCGGCATTGACTAGGGGATGCCGGCTTTGACTAGGGGATGCCGGCTTTGACTAGGGAATGCCGGCTTTGACTAGGGGATGCCGGCTTTGACTAGGGGATGCCGGCTTTGACTAGGGGATGCCGGCTTTGACTAGGGGATGCCGGCTTTGTCCCTGGGCTTGCCGGCGAGTTCAGTTGACTTCATACATCCCATTAGTGGACGGTGCTTGGCTGTCCGTAGCGGTTACTCTGATGACGTAGTGTTGGCACAATAGCCGGCAGCGGAAGGAGGGTCTCCGCAGGCCCATGAAATATTAATGCAGCTCATACAGCCGGCCGTGCAATTTACAACATCTGTACATTCATTATTTCCGGGTGAACAGCTGACTGTGTATCTGTCGGAGGGAATTACGTCCGCCGTATTCATCCTGACATCTTCTCATGTCGCCCCGACACAGCGACTTAACTCTTCCTCTCCCGAGCGATCTTTCGGCTCTCCGCTAATTGCGCTCTCGAGCTTCCGACTTGTCAGAAAGGATTAATGTGGCCTCGCCGGGCATGTAATGATGCTGCGGCCTCCTAGGATGCGGCATTTACAAATCCCAGTTCCCATGGCAACAAATCAGTGACCCCCGGTGACGCTCTTCAACTTCTGACCCCCAACTTCGTCATTAGGTGGTGGTGGTGGGGGGCAGACGCTCTCAAGGGTGTCCGTGTTGTGTATTATGACTGATTTATATGGAAGGAATCATTACAGTAACATCTACTTGGATGGAACTTTCACATTTTCATGTGTTTGCTGTTCCTTATTTTGAGAAAAGTATTTGATGCAATTTGTAGATTATATCACCTGGTTCTCTATCAGGCTGTGCAGTTATCAATGTCTAGCGTTGTAATATCAATTGGCTATTTTTCACTAATTCATCAAACTGCAATTCAACCGAGATAAGCAAAATACAGTGTAAATATCGTGTATTCTTACTGGAATCTTGGCGAGCTTTGTGTATTCTTCCAGATCTGTGTAGTAATCCAGTGTGAGAATTCCTGCCATAAAGACCGGTCAATGCTGCTCTCTCTCCTTGTGCAGGGTGACTGGTCTTGTCTCCGCCCCTTCCTGTAATAAAGACCGCTCACTACTGCTCTCTCTCCTTATGCAGGGTGACTGGCCTTGTCTCCGCCCCCTCCTGTAATAAAGACCGCTCACTACTGCTCTCTCTCCTTATGCAGGGTGACTGGCCTTGTCTCCGCACCCTCCTGTAATAAAGACCGGTTAATGCTGCTCTCTCTCCTTGTGCAGGGTGACTAGTCTTGTCTCCGCCCCCTCCTGTAATAAAGACCGCTCACTACTGCTCTCTCTAGTTGTGCAGGGTGACTGGCCTTGTCTCCGCACCCTCCTGTAATAAAGACCGGTCAATGCTGCTCTCTCTCCTTGTGCAGGGTGACTGGCCTTGTCTCCGCCCCTTCCTGTAATAAAGACCGCTCACTACTGCTCTCTCTAGTTGTGCAGGGTGACTGGTCTTGTCTCCGCCCCCTCCTATAATAAAGACAAGTCACTGCTGCCTATTTGTGATGGACTTTTTAGTTACACCCTATGGTGATGGCAAATCCAACAAAAGCACAATTTTATTATACAGAAAAATTATTAAAAGTAAGGCTCAAAAAGGGGAATAAGGAGTTACGCTACAGACAACAAATGGTATATACCAATCTCCAGGGTTTCAGTAAACTAATTCAAAAAACTGTTGTATCCCCTAAACCAGGGGTCAGCAACCTGTGGCTCTGGCTCTTTCATCCCACTGCTGCGGCTCCCTGTCCAGGGGCGGAACTACCCCTGGGGCTTCGGGGCCTGAGGCTGTGGGGGGGCCAGTGAGGTCCGGTCCTGGGCACCTTTCCTGGTGGAATAAGCGACAGTGCAGGGTCCCGGGGGCCCCACGCTGCCGACGGGCATCTCAGTAAGGGGGGAGGTCTTGTGACTCACCTCCTCTCCCGGTCGCGTCCCTAGTAACAGGCGACGAGAGAGAAGTGTGTGTCACATTCCCCGCCCCCTGCAGTTCACACCGTCTGGCTGGGGTGCTAGCTGTGAGGCTTGGCAGGTGAGTCCGAATGAGGAGGGGGTGGGTGGAGTGCGTTACTAAGCCCAGAGTCCAGTGCGTTATTAAGCCCACATATACCTATATACATGCTATACATTGCATAAAGGTAAAAAACGATATATGCCGTGTTATCTTCATTTTATATGTCAAAAGGGTTTTGTGGCTCCCCGGTGTTTTCTTTTCTGTGGGAAACGGGTCCAAATGGCTCTTTGAGTGCTTAAGGTTGCTGACCCCTGCCCTAAACAAAGAAATCCCTTAAGTGGAGCTGGTCTAGTAAACAGGTAACACAATTGATGTGGTAATATTACCGTTGTGTTACCTGTTTACTAGACCAGCTCCACTTAAAGGATTTCTTTGTTTAGGGGATACAACAGTTTTTTGTAAAAGTAAGGCTCACCTTCCTCTCCTCTTGCATGCATCCCCCCCATTCCCTATCCTCCATCCTGACAGCCCAACTGCCCCTTTGCCATACGCCCTCTTGCTTACACCAATCCCGGCCCAGGGCTAGGTACTGGGAGCTACCTCTGTTATTCCCCCCGATTTCTAATTCTAGTACCCTCCCCTCTTCATGCTCCCTGCCCCACTTCTCCTTTTGTTTACACTCTCCACCCTCCTCATCACATGTGGGTGCCACCTAGAGTTGTCTGCACGCAAATGCACCCTGCCTAGGAACGCCCACTCCTCCAGACTGACACCCACCCATCAAGGCATTTTGATATTTGCATTACTCCTCCCAGGGGCCACCCACTACTTGCATAAGGGCTGAGGATTCTAGAGCGGAGTACTGAGGCAGGGCGCTGTGATGGTTTCAGAATGCTATGTACAACACAATGCCGGCCCCTACCACCAGCCATGATCTGCCTGCATTGTATAGAGAAGCACAGAGAGACCTTGACAACGTCACTGGGTCTAAAATATGCTGTGAAGTGTCATTAGTATTTTAATGAGGAAAGGGAGGAGGAAGCAGGAAACGCACAATATAAACAGATGAAACTTCTGCTTTAATACCGGCGACATCCTGCGTGTTCCAAATCTTTTCTGGTCCATTCTCATTGCAGAAGTTTTCATTGAGAATTTTCAATACATGGCAGTAAGAATTTGGGGGAGGAGCCGGAAACATTGTCATGCACGTAAAACTGTCAGGAATGACATTTCCTGTGAAAGGAGGTGAATAGCGTGTTCACCCTCCGTGAATGAATAGGCCCCTTTCCGGGGCTCGTGAATGTCGCTGACTGTTGTGCTTTTTGTCCCGAGCACAGTGGTGAATGGTGAGAAAGGTCTTGCGGTGGCTTGTTGGTCACGTGACGCGGGCGCAGTTGTGTGACTTGTAGCCCAGGGGGATCTCTGCCGTCATCCTGCGATGTGCATTTACTGCGCGACAGGCCACAACAAGACCGTTAACCCTCTGCTGACCCTGCTGACTAAGCTGCTCCCTATTGTTCGCCCTGTGTATACCGGGAGCCCGTCCAGAGACACAGGGGGGCCACAGCCAGCAACAGTGAATGGACAAATTCCTGGCAGCCAGCGAGGCCGAAAGAGGCCTAATGGTGGCTAAAGCCAAATCCCGCTTCATTGAGAGAGCCGTCATTGTCTAGGAAAATGGACCTGTTGTTAAGTCACACGATACACAAATCGGCATTACCAAATGTCAGCATTGTTCTGAAAAGCTACCTGTCCCCCGAGTCACATCATGTGACCTAATGCCTAGGCAGAGTGCACCTGAATTGTGAGTGTTTCATGTCATTAGAGACTGCAGATAGTATATTGTTCTCAATGCAGCTCTCACATGTAGACTCGGCTTCTTCCTCATGCCTCTCTGTTCCACTTACATATGCAGACTCGGCTTCTTCCTCATGCCTCTCTGGTCCACTTACATATGCAGACTCGGCTTCTTCCTCATGCCTCTCTGGTCCACTTACATATGCAGTCTCTGCTTCTTATTCATGACACTCTGTTCCACTTACATATGTAGGCTCTGCTTCTTATTCATGACACTCTGTTCCACTTACATATGCAGGCTCTGCTTCTTACTCATGCCTCTCTGTTCCACTTACATATGAATGCTCTGCTTCTTCCTCATGCCTCTCTGGTCCCCGGGGACGAGAGATCACAGAGCGGGCTTCCCGACAATTCTTCATCATTTGTTGATGAGTGAGTATGGAGCCAGCTTCCTGGCCAATCAGGAAGCCGGAGGGCAGGTAATGACTCGCCGCCCGGTTTCCTGATTGGGCAGAAAGCTGACTCCTGATGACGAGGGAGCATGGAGCCGGTTTCCCGGGTAATCGGGAAGCCAGGCGGCGAGTCATTACCCGGCTTCCTTAATGAGAAGTATCAGGAGCATTTAGCGAGTACGAGTATCGTACAGTTAAGGTTTTGAAAATGAAAGAGAGAAGCTGATTGGTTGCCATGCACTGTTGCTCCATATTCTATCTGCTCAATTTTGATAAATCTTACCCCCCACTGCACACTTTATAGAGTCTGGGATGGAGGAAGAAGTTTTTTTTTATAACTGGCGCGCTGACAGGGCCTCTTAGTCATAGAATTGAGAGGTTTGTTGGATGTGCGCACCCTCTCCAGCCACTCTGAGACTGAAATGATGGGAGGAGGCAGCGCACAACAATGGAGCTTGCAGTTAATCCCTATGAAGGGAGCGGGGAGCGGAGGGAGAGGCCAGCTAATTGCTAGAGGAACAATAGTGATTGGTACACGTTACATGACCTGCCTGATAGACTTTGTATACTGAGTGACATCTCGCTGTGTCTTGTTGGCATCTATCACTCCTAGATTTTGGTAGTTTGTGAGTTTTCTTCTCCTTTTCAAGTCTCCTTTTCTGCCAGGACTGATGAACACTCAAAATGATCAAACTGCCCAATTCATGAAGTTGATTGCAGGAATTTTTCAAAATGATTCTTTTAATTGAAACTGTTCTTTTTAATGAATGCTTTGTTATGCAAATGGCCATTACTTAAATGCAAGCAAAGCCAGAATGTATTTGTTTTTAGAGTAGGGAATAGTTAGGACCCATTTCAG
>NW_017306948.1:763941-782103 GCF_000935625.1 Nanorana parkeri | reverse complement strand
CTATCATGTCGCAGGAAGTAAGAGATCATCATACCAGTATCCCTAAGAATGAGATGATGCGTGGACCTATATGGGTTGGACTTGATGGACGTACGTCTTTATTCAACCCCAAATACTATGTAACTATGGAACTCCAAAGCGGTCCCATCCGAAGCTGGCCATACATTGGTTGATTTTCAGTACAGTCCTGCTAATTTGGCTGATCTTTGACCAGTGTGTGGCCCCCATTGGTACCCCTCCATTGGACAAAAGTAAATTTTTCAATCCGCTTTTGTCGGAGGAGCTAGTTTCTCAATTCTCAGCTGAGCAGTGACTACAGCCAATCAGCAGCTGACTACAGAAGTCACTGTTCTTCTTCTGACCATGGCACACCTGTTGCTGTCAGGATGCAATACCTTGGTGGCGGGGATGCTCCCATCTATGCTGTATAGTTTGGATTGGGGAAGCGGAGTTTGATCTCTGAGAAATAACTTCCCATGATGCACCCCTTCATGCCCCTTCACACAATGTCATTCCTCCAACCAATCAGTGCATTTCAGTGTAGTATGCTGCCAGGGGGTTCTTCAACCCCTTCTTTGCTTGCTCTCCTGTGCAGAAGCTGCAAGTCTGGGGAGCCTAGGATGTGCACACAGCAGAGAGCCCTGAGATGTACGGGGAACTGCGGATGTTTGGGGAGCCTAGGATGTGCACACAGCAGGGAGCCCTGAGATGTACGCGGAACTGGGGATGTTTGGGGTGCCTAGGATGTGCACACAGCAGGGAGCCCTGAGATGTACGGGGAACTGCGGATGTTTGGGGTGCCTAGGATTTGCACACAGCAGGGAGCCCTGAGATGTACGCGGAACTGGGGATGTTTTGGGGAGCCGGGGATGTGCACACAGCGGGGAGCCGGGGATGTGCACACAGCAGCGAGCCCTGAGATGTACGGGGAACTGGGGATGTTTGGGGAGCCGGGGATGTGCACACAGCGGGGAGCCGGGGATGTGCACACAGCAGCGAGCCCTGAGATGTACGGGGAACTGGGGATGTTTGGGGAGCCGGGGATGTGCACACAGCGGGGAGCCGGGGATGTGCACACAGCAGCGAGCCCTGAGATGTACGGGGAACTGGGGATGTTTGGGGAGCCGGGGATGTGCACACAGCGGGGAGCCGGGGATGTGCACACAGCAGCGAGCCCTGAGATGTACGGGGAACTGGGGATGTTTGGGGAGCCGGGGATGTGCACACAGCGGGGAGCCGGGGATGTGCACACAGCAGCGAGCCCTGAGATGTACGGGGAACTGGGGATGTTTGGGGAGCCGGGGATGTGCACACAGCGGGGAGCCGGGGATGTGCACACAGCAGCGAGCCCTGAGATGTACGGGGAACTGGGGATGTTTGGGGAGCCGGGGATGTGCACACAGCGGGGAGCCGGGGATGTGCACACAGCAGCGAGCCCTGAGATGTACGGGGAACTGGGGATGTTTGGGGAGCCGGGGATGTGCACACAGCGGGGAGCCGGGGATGTGCACACAGCAGCGAGCCCTGAGATGTACGGGGAACTGGGGATGTTTGGGGAGCCGGGGATGTGCACACAGCGGGGAGCCGGGGATGTGCACACAGCAGCGAGCCCTGAGATGTACGGGGAACTGGGGATGTTTGGGGAGCCGGGGATGTGCACACAGCGGGGAGCCGGGGATGTGCACACAGCAGCGAGCCCTGAGATGTACGGGGAACTGGGGATGTTTGGGGAGCCGGGGATGTGCACACAGCGGGGAGCCGGGGATGTGCACACAGCAGCGAGCCCTGAGATGTACGGGGAACTGGGGATGTTTGGGGAGCCGGGGATGTGCACACAGCGGGGAGCCGGGGATGTGCACACAGCAGCGAGCCCTGAGATGTACGGGGAACTGGGGATGTTTGGGGAGCCGGGGATGTGCACACAGCGGGGAGCCGGGGATGTGCACACAGCAGCGAGCCCTGAGATGTACGGGGAACTGGGGATGTTTGGGGAGCCGGGGATGTGCACACAGCGGGGAGCCGGGGATGTGCACACAGCAGCGAGCCCTGAGATGTACGGGGAACTGGGGATGTTTGGGGAGCCGGGGATGTGCACACAGCGGGGAGCCGGGGATGTGCACACAGCAGCGAGCCCTGAGATGTACGGGGAACTGGGGATGTTTGGGGAGCCGGGGATGTGCACACAGCGGGGAGCCGGGGATGTGCACACAGCAGCGAGCCCTGAGATGTACGGGGAACTGGGGATGTTTGGGGAGCCGGGGATGTGCACACAGCGGGGAGCCGGGGATGTGCACACAGCAGCGAGCCCTGAGATGTACGGGGAACTGGGGATGTTTGGGGAGCCGGGGATGTGCACACAGCGGGGAGCCGGGGATGTGCACACAGCAGCGAGCCCTGAGATGTACGGGGAACTGGGGATGTTTGGGGAGCCGGGGATGTGCACACAGCGGGGAGCCGGGGATGTGCACACAGCAGCGAGCCCTGAGATGTACGGGGAACTGGGGATGTTTGGGGAGCCGGGGATGTGCACACAGCGGGGAGCCGGGGATGTGCACACAGCAGCGAGCCCTGAGATGTACGGGGAACTGGGGATGTTTGGGGAGCCGGGGATGTGCACACAGCGGGGAGCCGGGGATGTGCACACAGCAGCGAGCCCTGAGATGTACGGGGAACTGGGGATGTTTGGGGAGCCGGGGATGTGCACACAGCGGGGAGCCGGGGATGTGCACACAGCAGCGAGCCCTGAGATGTACGGGGAACTGGGGATGTTTGGGGAGCCGGGGATGTGCACACAGCGGGGAGCCGGGGATGTGCACACAGCAGCGAGCCCTGAGATGTACGGGGAACTGGGGATGTTTGGGGAGCCGGGGATGTGCACACAGCGGGGAGCCGGGGATGTGCACACAGCAGCGAGCCCTGAGATGTACGGGGAACTGGGGATGTTTGGGGAGCCGGGGATGTGCACACAGCGGGGAGCCGGGGATGTGCACACAGCAGCGAGCCCTGAGATGTACGGGGAACTGGGGATGTTTGGGGAGCCGGGGATGTGCACACAGCGGGGAGCCGGGGATGTGCACACAGCAGCGAGCCCTGAGATGTACGGGGAACTGGGGATGTTTGGGGAGCCGGGGATGTGCACACAGCGGGGAGCCGGGGATGTGCACACAGCAGCGAGCCCTGAGATGTACGGGGAACTGGGGATGTTTGGGGAGCCGGGGATGTGCACACAGCGGGGAGCCGGGGATGTGCACACAGCAGCGAGCCCTGAGATGTACGGGGAACTGGGGATGTTTGGGGAGCCGGGGATGTGCACACAGCGGGGAGCCGGGGATGTGCACACAGCAGCGAGCCCTGAGATGTACGGGGAACTGGGGATGTTTGGGGAGCCGGGGATGTGCACACAGCGGGGAGCCGGGGATGTGCACACAGCAGCGAGCCCTGAGATGTACGGGGAACTGGGGATGTTTGGGGAGCCGGGGATGTGCACACAGCGGGGAGCCGGGGATGTGCACACAGCAGCGAGCCCTGAGATGTACGGGGAACTGGGGATGTTTGGGGAGCCGGGGATGTGCACACAGCGGGGAGCCGGGGATGTGCACACAGCAGCGAGCCCTGAGATGTACGGGGAACTGGGGATGTTTGGGGAGCCGGGGATGTGCACACAGCGGGGAGCCGGGGATGTGCACACAGCAGCGAGCCCTGAGATGTACGGGGAACTGGGGATGTTTGGGGAGCCGGGGATGTGCACACAGCGGGGAGCCGGGGATGTGCACACAGCAGCGAGCCCTGAGATGTACGGGGAACTGGGGATGTTTGGGGAGCCGGGGATGTGCACACAGCGGGGAGCCGGGGATGTGCACACAGCAGCGAGCCCTGAGATGTACGGGGAACTGGGGATGTTTGGGGAGCAGGAAGCCGAGAGTGTGCCCACAGCAGGGAGCCAAGCTGCTGGGGACGTTTGTGCATGGAGGTGATATGCTACAGGACGTCTGAACAGGTGGGAATGTGTGTGCACAGGGGTGATGATCTCGGAGTATAAAATATATATTTGCAGAGAAAATTTGGTAGAGAATGAGAAAGCATACACGGCCTTTAGGTGCAGTTTCTGCTGTCAGCATAAGTGGTTTTGGGTCCCATTGCTCCAGCAGTACCTGCGAGGACTGACTCGTATCCCCTTCCATTGGCCATTTTTTGTTCTCCCCCAATGCTATTCTGCACAGAAGTTCTGATCTTCTTCTGACACAGAGGAGGGTGTCCAGCAATAGGCATTCTCTCTGTCACTAGAATTAAAGCTGAACTCCGGGCACAAAAATCTTCATTTAAATATGTTCCTCAGTAGCCACAAAGGATATAAAATCCAATTTTTGTGTGCTCCAAATTACTCTGCAAAGCCTAAGTAAAGTACTCAAAGCACAGAATAAATGGTCACCACCATTTCAAGTTTTTTTGAATATGAAATCCTTTTATTCATTAGTGATGTGTGTTTGCCTGATGAAGGGACCGGACAGGTTTCTGAAACATTGCTGCGCATGGTGATATGACCTGCTAGAATGAATTAAAGGATTACTGCACAGATCTGGAAGAAATACACAAAGCTCACCCAGATTCAGGAAGAATACACAGGACTCTTGTATGAGGAATAATATTTGTTTTTTTTGGAGTTCAGCTTTAGGTTAGTTAGGTCAGGATTAGTAATTGTTAGATATGCAGCACCTAATAGTAAAACTGTTGTTTAGACCCAGTGTCTGCACATGTCCTGATTGTGTGTGTCTGTGCCGTGTGCCTGTAGCAGCCAATAGGATTCCATGTTTCATCTAGCTGTAATCTGATTGGTTGCATTCACCTGTGTTCAATAACCCCCAAATTCTTCCTAAAGGACGCCAAATGCGATCTTTCATTGTGGTCCCTTTTAAGGTCCCCATACACATTACAACCATGGCAAGACTTTTGTATGCGCACACCGGCCCGTTCCGCAGTTGTCGAACGAGCTGGCTAGAAACCCGCCGACAATCGTACGATTCTCGGCGGGTTTTCTAGCATGCTGGTTCGACAAAAGACGTGCGACCGCGCAGTAAAAACGGTCGCACGCCCTCCATACACCTTACTATTATCGTACTATCGTGGGATTTCCCGCGATTATCGTACGATAATCGCAAGGTGTATGGGCACCTTTATTCAGCCAAGGGTAATGCCCGCTGGTGTTTTTTCCCAACAATTCATTATTAATGGGATGTACATGTAGGGAGAGCAATACATATCTATATTATATTTGAGGATTCTTATTTTTTTTTGCTTTTTACCGTTTTTGACTTTTTTTCAGCCTTGCTTTTAGCCGTTTCTTTGTTTTTGGAATCTGATAACGTTACCTGTCAGGCAATGCTGCGCTGCGTTTGTTCTTGTAGCGACATGCTGCGATCGCCTACAATGCGGATGCTTCTGCTCCGCACACAGCAGGCGTGGAGGGTGACCGGGCCGGGTTCGGATCTTGGTCATGCTGTAACGTCACTGGGTGCGCAGTGGCACAGCGTGTTGTGACCTCGGGTCACCGGGTCTCTTCCTGTATCTGCCCTGTATACCGGATGACTCATTGTATTAGCTTTGCTTTCATAGCTCTGAGTGTTGCGAGGTCACCGAGTGTTTGTTTGCTGGTGTGGATTTCAGGTGACGCAATAAGACCGCGGGATTCTCCTGATGGGTTTCATCATTGACGCTGCAACTTCTTATCATTCCTACTAATCTAAAGCAGAAGTCATGAAGGGGAGTGGCCCCGAGCCGCCGAGTAATGGTGAAGCATGCAAAGCTTTCTTGTAGCTGACCTCTGTCCTTCCCTTCAGTCTTGTGCCGGCTCCTCTCCTGGACTGAAATGGTTTTCTCTGATATCACTGCACACTGCAAGCTTCTCACCATGTGCATTAGAAGTTGCAGCAAGTCAGATAAGAGCTCACCCCATTTCCTGGCTGGAGGACGTCCAGCATCATCTAATCCTTGGAGCTTCTTGCATTAAAAAAACTAGGGCTGGTAATGATTAAAATTTCCGTGTTCGATTAATCGAAATTTTTTTTCATCGATTCATTTCGATTAGTTATAACGCACATACAGATTCAACTACATTGGCCTATACACATACTGCACAGCAATGAAGTAATACAATGAACTAGGATCACACTAATCCAGCGCGTTATTAATCTCACGTGACCCACTCAATATGGCCGCCGCTTGAGTGGGGCAACTCAGAATAATAACGTGCTGGATTAGTGTGATCCGAGTTCATTGTATTACTTCATTGCTGTGCTGTATGTGTATAGGCCAATGCCGCGGCTGGCGCTCGTGCAGAAAGTTTCTTGGGCAAACTCACCGGCCCAAGTGGCTCCGTTGGCTAGAGAAAAAGCAGCAGTGACTGGTCTTTATTACAGGAGGGGGCGGAGACGAGACCAGTCACCCTGCACATGGAGAGAAAACAGCAGTGACTGGTCGTTATTACAGGAGGGGGCGGAGACGAGACCAGTCACCCTGCACATGGAGAGAAAGCAGCAGTGACTGGTCGTTATTACAGGAGGGGGTGGAGACGAGACCAGTCACCCCGCACATGGAGAGAAAGCAGCAGTGACTGGTCGTTATTACAGGAGGGGGTGGAGACGAGACCAGTCACCCCGCACATGGAGAGAAAGCAGCAGTGACTGGTCTTTATTACAGGAAGCTCCAAGTCTCACGCTGGATTACTGCACAGATCTGGAAGAAATACACAAAGCTCACCAAGAATCCAGCAGAATACATATGGCTCTTGTATGGGGACAATAAAAACATTGGTAATCACCTTCTCATGTCAAAAGTGTCTTCTCCTTCATGTATGTGCGTCTTTTTTCGGAGTATTTTATTTTTCTCATTGTCGGTAACATTCCCGGTGCTGATCTATCGGTGTCACACTTTGTGAACGTTGTACCAGTTGTCGTGTTTCCGGTGTGCAGCGAACGTTCTATCTTTGTAGGAGAAGTAGGCCAGGCCCCAGAAGAGGTAATCATTGTGCACGGATAATGAAGTCTTTCTTTCTTCCCCAGGAAGTATTCTTGTCCTTCCCTGTGGAAGGTGCCTAGTTGTTTTAATCAGTCAGATTTCATTACCGTAGCACAGACGAAGCTGCCTGAACTCTAGCCGAGTCTGAAGAGAGCCTTGATGCTCACACTGTGGTCCCGGGCTGTGTGTGAGCGGGCCCCGGGGGGTCCCCAGTTGTTTGTCCTTCTCTGAGGAAGGTTGGTATGATCAGTGGCAGCGGGCAGGTGAATAAAGTTGCTGCTGTGCCTTGGCCTGGAAACAAGAAGAAGAAGAATAAAAGATTAAGGCGGAACTCCACTGCAAACAAACCAGTATATCCCATTAAAAGAGAAAATGACAAAAGAAGATTTTGTTGTAAATAATATTCACCTTCAATCCAATCCGCAGTCCTCGTATACTTCACACCATGGCAAGTGCCCACCCGTAAGGATACAGACTCTAGTTCCCCTTTGAATGAATGGGTTAAAGACAATGGGGGAAATTTATCAAAACTGGAGCAGACAAAATGGGGGGAGAGAGGCTCCAGGGGACCCATCTAAGAGCAAGCCGGCTCTGAGGATCAGGCGAGTATAACATATTTTCCTCTCTAGACACAAACGAGCAATGAACCCTTGCAGGTCAGGGGTAGCCCCACTGCAAGGGGTAATAAAGATTGTGCCCGAAGTTCTTCTTTAAATGCAAATCCATTTCGATAGGCGACGGGTATGAAGTGATCACCTTTGTGTGGTAAATTGTCCCCGGATTGTGCAGCTGCTGCCTCCCCCGGTGTCAGTGATGTCTGTCCAGAGTTGTTATGAATCATTATTATTATTTGGTCATTATTATTTGTGATTGTGTGATATGTTCCCACCGCTCCTCTCCTTTGTAATACAGTTTATTCCATATTGTGTGGGAAGTGTTTCACCAGCTGTAATGAGCGGAGGATCTCCAGATGGTGACAGGATTTAGGGCCTCGGATTAGATATTAATCCTTGCTTCCTTACCTTTCCCTGCACAGGAAGTCTTGTTGGCCTGGCCTTGGTTTTATCTGCGTGTCTGATCTGTAATGTAGATATAGTGTGTGGAATGTTTCTGGTATAAGGCCACATGTAGACCTAGGAGAGAGATGTATGCGTGATCTACCTACCCTCATCCAGCATTGGGACCACCTGACACTTAAGCTGGCCATTCAGGGAGCAAGGGTCGCAACAACTTATCGATTTAATCGATGATCATCGATAATGAGAATCCTTGTCAACGATACTCATTATCGATTAGTTGATTCATCGATTAGTTGTTACATGGGCTCTGTGTCCCTTCCAAACCCCGTCGCTCCCAGCAAGGATGGGAAGGGACACAGACCCCTGCAGCCGGTGTCCAGCTCCAAACCTCACTCTCCACCACCCCCTCCCTGCCTGTATCAGCAGGGGCAGCGAGAAAGAAGCGGGATACCGACGGCTGCAGCTGGCACCCAGTGGGGAGGAGAAACCGCTGTAGCTCTGCATTGCCCCGCTCCGTCCCGGTGTCTCTGCTGCTTCACCCCGTGTTTGCTGCCGCTGCTGCACTCGGTTCCTCAACTGCTTCGCACGGTGTTTACCGAGGCTGCCCAGTGCTTCTGCTGTTCCCCGTGCCCCCTCTTCCTAACTTTAGCCGGCTTGCTCCCATCCAGCGGCTAGGAGCAATAGCCAGCCTGCTATTGGCTACTCCAATTTGAAATAGCCAATAGCAGGCTAGCTATTGCTCCCAGCCACTACCTGCTGTGTTTACATTCAGCAGCCAGCTAAAACTATTGAAGTGCAAAAGGTGACACTAGATAGACCATTTAGACCCCTAATGCCACCTCAAAGAGGACCTGTCATCTCCAGCGTGCTATCACATAGGGGGCTTGTGAGTCCTCCCATGTGATAGCAAAAAGGTTTAAAAAATATAATTAAAATTAAATAAAAAATATCAAAAATGAAGTCCCCCGACCCTGCGAACATGCACATACTAACAGAAACACAAGTCAGGTACACCTACATACTAACAGCTGACTGCGCATCTATAATATAAAGCAGGGGTAGACAAATGAGGGAAACTCAGGAGCCAAAGGAATTTGTCCAGCCCTGCCCTACGCTGTCCCTAAAAACACCATCCCGTAACCCCAATCTAAGCCCAATGTATAAATAATCACTTGTGCCCTCTTCAAACCTTTATCACAGGGAGTGAGGCCTTCCCCAAAGAGCCTTGCAGTTTGCAAAGGTCTGTCCTGCATTTTTCTAGGATGAACCAGCTGTTGGGATGAGCGCCCCCTAGAGGTACTGGAGGGAGTGACGTCCTCTTAATCCCCCCCTGACATGTGCAGTGTGACTTCATTTGCAGCCACTGAGCTCATCCACGGGGACTGTAGACAGAGGGCAATGCTCCTGTCGCTGTGAATGAGAATGTCGCAGCGTCCATTGATTTAATCCGCATTTGAAATAGCTTGAAACCTTTTGACTTTAATATCGCTTTAAGTCGGACCAGTTCTTAGGAAATACTTTTTATTAATCAGGATGTTGAATTCTGAATGGTGCAGTGATGGTTCTACCTATCCAACCACTTGGGGTACACCTCACCTTGTGGACTCCTTTGCAGCCCTCCTTATTATGAGTAGTATCAGACTAAAAATGTAAATAATCATTACTCTAGGTCAGCGTGGGCCACTCCGACCCCCCCTGCTGTGCTTTAACCCCAAATCCCAACATGCCTCTGCCTCTGGGAGTCATCTTTGTCACTGTCAGCCTTGCAATGCTTCATGGGACTTGTAGTTCCACAGCAGCTGGAGGGCCGGAGTTTCCCAGCCCTGCTCTAGTGATACTATATTATGAAATGCTATGCGATCTGGACTCTGCTCACGTCTTGTGAACCGGAGTTCCATGTTGAGTGTTTGTTATCATGATGGAATGAAGATAGAACATTGGCAGATGGTCTTGTCTCTGCCTGTGTGCTGTTCTGTTCCCTGTTGGAGGTCAGCACAGTGTAAATAATGAAAATAATGACCCTGATCCTCATTTTCAGCGCGACTTCGTTATGTCCAACTCTGAGAATAAGTAACATACGTCCTTTAGTTTGTGTAAGAGAGAGATGAAGGTGTGTGGTAATGATGTCCTCAGTAGAGGAGGCCGTGGCCATAGAAGAAGTGGGGACCGGGGCTACGATGTGAGGACCGGTACAGAGGTACGAGGTGGGACGCGGACTGAAACCTATTGGAAGGAACACTATGTAGCACGTCATGAAAATTCACTCTCCGGGGAATGGGACCTGCTAAGTCAGTTCTAAGGGGTTTGCTAATAACGTTCTCTGCTTTGGTGCCATTGTTGGGAAAGCTATAGATAGTGATGATTCTTTGGCTCCTGTAATAACCATGCATCTTTCCTTTTACAGAATATGATAGACACCTAGCATCCAACAAGACTATGGCTGCGGCTTACCTGGATCCCAACCTGAATCATGCACCCAGCTCAAACGCCAAGTCCCGCCTGAGCACCGGCATGGAGCGCTCACCGGGTGCCATCGAGCGAGTGCTGAAAGTCTTCCATTACTTTGAAACCAACAGTGAGCCAGCAACATGGGCGAGCAATATCCGGCACGGGGACGCCACAGATGTCAGGGTAAGTGTCACCTCTATTAGAAGCGCAGAACTCCTTCTTTTTTATTTATCTCTGAGTAAAACCTAGTAACTATATTGTATCAATTCATGAAACTTAGAGGGATGCTTCTATTCAGTTAGCAAATTACCTAATCCAGACACCCCGGTTTATGTGTATGTGCCCGCCTTACAATCAGTGTGAGGAGTCAATGTTCCTGTCCCTGCTCAGACACAATGGCTTTTTATTAGGAATACACCGATACTGTTTTTTCGGTATCGAGTACCAATATTTTTTATTTTTTTTGGTACTCGGCAATACCGATACTGGATGTCCCATAAAGGAAGCCAGGCGGCGTGTAATGACTCGTCGCCCGGTTTTCCTGATTAGCCGGGAAGCCAGCTACATGCTCCCTCTCCAACAAGTAATGAGGGAGCAATGGAGCCGTAGGGGGGCGGGTAACAACTCGCTGCCCGGCTTCCTGATTGGATAGCTTCCCGACCAATCAGGAAGCTGGGAGGCGAGTCATTACATGCCGCCCGACTTCCTGATTGGCCTGTAAGCCGGCTCCATGCTCCCTTGCCACCAGGTGATGAGGAAGCATGGAGCTGGATTTCTGGCCAATCAGGAAGCCGGGGTCGGGTAATGACTCGCTTCCTTATAGGCCTGCTTCCCCACCAATCAGTGACGAGGGAGTATCGAGTTGGCTTCCCGGCCAATCGGGAAGCCGGAGGGGTGAATCATTATGGCTTCCTGATTGGCCAGAAAGCCAGCTCCATGCTCCCTGGTGACGAGAGAGCATGAAACAGGAAGCGTGGCGTCCTGGCGACGGAAGTTCTGATATCAGGGTCATTTGAGGGAGTATGAGTACTCGCCCAAGTACTTGGTATCAGCACTGATACTAGCATCGGTATCGGTGCGTCCCTTTTTTAATGGTTTACATTCTTCTATGTGCATATGCAGAACAGAGAAGTACACTGTCAGAGGTTATTTCTCTATCGTCCATTGAGGGACACAGCTCTGATGATTATCAGTGTAGCTGGCAGCATAACCCACCGTTATTATTCATCAAAGCTGTGTCCCTCAATGCACTCCGAGAAAAGGATTTTATGGTGTGTACAAAATCCTATCTTTTTTTTGCATGTCGTAGCTTGTATGTCAATAGTACTTGGAAGCGTTCCTCTGTTGAAGCTCAACTCCCACCAAAACTTTTCCTTCTAGTTTTTTTGCTTTAGAAAGAAGAAAGTTACACTTCTGACAATTCACCATGCTGTCCTGTAACCCAGTGGTGGAAATGTTGACTGTTTCCTGTCCCATTGAAAGCAGGAGAAGAAATTAGGGAAGACGTTGTCACCGGGACAGGAAGTCTCAGACAACAATAATAACCTGAAAGATTTTGTAATTCCCTTCTCCTCTAAAGCTGGGAAGGTGAAAGTTGCCCCTTGCAGGCTGTGCAGTCTAGGTTTATTTTCACCTCCAAGTAGGAGCTGTGTCCTTGGAGTTTGATACGATTAATATGAAGTGCTGGATGCCCGCCCTGTCATTTTTCTTGTTATGCTGAATTCCTGTCTGATTTTACCGCATTCTCCCTGATCCCCAGTCATTGCTCCCAGTCCGCACTGTACGGCGTCCGAGGTCCCATGCACTCCAGTATGTTTTGTAATGCACGTGTTTAAGGTGCACAAACCTTTTACTTTCTCTGTGTCGGCCCACCCAGCACACGTGTTTCAGTTTTCAATAGATGCCGGGCTGTAATAGCTGAAGTACATGAAAACGGCTAAAAAAAACAAACAACTATCTGAAAAGCCAAAATATTTTTTTTTTTTTAACGGTGTATAGCTAGTGTTCTGGTCCAGACACTCCTGCCTGAGGGCAGGTCTTGGACTCTTCTGCAGATTACACAGTGGATAAAGCGGACCTTTACCCAGTTCTTTAAAATAACAACAAAGACACCTTTAGAAATGTTTAGTAATGATAATATACACACAAATACTTCTAGATAATTGCCGGCTTTGTATTCTTTGCATACTTTATTTTTCTTCCCCATTCTTCTGGCAGTGGCCATGTTTACTAAGGGCAGCTTACTAGCTCTCCTTTTACTTCCTGGATTTATGGCACATGTGACTAGGACATGTGACCATGCACATCATCTCAGGGAAGGAAAATGCCTTTCCTTGAGATCCTGTGAGATTACAGATGAGCTTTCCCAGCAATTATCTGCTGATGACAAGGCAATCCCAGTGGGCATTGCTTTGGCAAACTGAAGTAATGTTTCCCTTTTAAAGCAGGAAGTGAACGCTCTGCAAGTGTAAATATTCCACAATCACCTGACATGTCTGTTATTATTAATCATCACACATAGAGAGATACATTGATAGAATCTGATTTTTGAGTGTATAGGTCTGCTTTAAGCAATACAGTTCGGCACAGGACCCACCGGTAACTGGACAGTGGAGGAGGAGATGCACACTGACATGGCCATCCCAAAGCTGTCCCTTACCGTATGCATGTGTACAGTGTTAGACTGACAGCGATGTGAAAATTAGTTGGCTCAGAGCGCTGCCCATTCTCTCTCCCTGTTTGTCTCACTGCGTAGGTCATTAATTTATGTTTAAATGAACACCAGCTGAGTAGCGGGGGAATCCTTGCTTCTTGTTGAGATAAAAGGCCTAGATGTGAATTTTGCGGAGATGGCACTTTCATTGCAGCCCTTTATTCTTTTTTTTTTCAGGGTATAATCCAGAAAATAGTGGACAGTCACAAAGTGAAGTGTGTGGCCTCGTATGGAATACGATTAAGTCACCTGTGCTCCGAGGAGGTTCATTGGCTGCACCCGGATATGGGAGTTTCTCATGTGAGAGAGAAATATGAACAGGCTCACCCGCCGGATGAGTGGAAGTAAGTTCAAGCAGCTCTTTTCCACCGATATATCTATAAAAAAATGAAGGGACCTAATGCAAAATGGTGTGTAATATTATTATCGCTGGACGATGGTTTAAGCATGAAGTCAGAATGCACACAGTGACATAAGAGTAAGGACGGTGTATTTTGTGTTTTGGATGCATTGCTTGAGGGGAGATTCGGCTGGAGTTGCACTTTAAGAAGTATAGAATGGAAACCAAACATCCCCTTTCATTTTCTAGTTTAGTTGCCCTCAACCACCGGCCCGCCGCTTCCCTGTCTGCTCCCAACAGCTACAATTACAATTATTTATATAGAACCAACAAATTCCACAGCGCTGTGCAATCGTTAAGACAAGTAAGAAACATTGGCGAACATCATTGACATACCGAAACAGAAGGTGAGGAGGACCCTGCCCAAATGAGCTTACAGTCTAAGAGGAAGAGGACCAAAGACACAGAGGTGGGGAAGGGGAGACTACAGATGGAGGGATTTGGGAGTACTGTGAAACGGGAGCAGGAGGGAAGGTTGTATAGGGTGAGAAATCCAAGGAGAGAGCTGATACGAAGTGCATTTTGAGGGATTTTTTTAAAGTCTTCTAGAGATAATGAGAGTTACGCTTTATTAGTGGAATCGGAGGAAAAAGTGTCCTATATGATAGCATGGGAACAAGATCTAACACAAGTTATCTCAAAGGAAAGTTGGCAAAGCTGTTGCACTCGGGGATTCAAAGGATTAATTAATATGTCTCTGATAGAAGCAAATTATAAAGTTATGGCTAGGTGGTACTTGGTTCCATCCAGGCTGGCTAAGATCTACCCAGAGGTGTCTCCTGTATGTTTTAGGGGTTGTATTCTCCCGGGAACTATGTATCATATATGGTGGCAGTGTCCAAAAATTAGATCTTTTTGGAATAGACTTTTTGCATTGATATATAGAATAATGGGGGTCCGCGTCCCAAAAGAAGCTCAGTATGTTTTATTGAATTGTCTAATTCCAGGACTGTCTAGGGCTCAGGACAGATTAATCTTTTTCTTCTTTGTAGCGGCCAAGATTACTATAGCCAAAGCCTGGAGGTCACCAAGTATCTCCTTCAAACAATTTAAGTCAAAAATGTCATGGATAATGATCCATGAAAAGATGAACAGTGTGCTTCATGATAATGAACAAAAATTTGAGTTAATTTGGTCCCCTTGGATGATGTATAATGGCTTGAGAGATGTTATATGAAGTAAGATAGCCCTAGTGAGGAGGGGAGGGTGGGAACCTTGGTAGAGAGTCTATTGAATTATTATTTAGCTGGATTTTCCCCTCCTTTTTTTTTTCTCTCCTTTTTTTTCCTTTTTTTCCCCCGAAGCATTGTCCCTTAATTTCTTGTTTTTAAACTGGTGTAAAACACAGGGGGAGTGCATGTTAAATAAATTAACTAGATATAATATCAGCCGACATTAACTGACATTAACTAGTATACAGTATACAAGTTAAAAATTATGTTTTTATCAAAAGGACATGTTTATAAATCATAATTTTTTTTTTTTTTGGGCGGTAGGTAAGAGGAGGGAAGGGTGAGGGGAAGAGGAAGAATGTTAGCAATATAGGGGAATATATGATTGTATGTATGAATGTATGTAACATATGTGTATATGTTGTTATTGTGAAAATATAATAATAATAAAAGACTTTGAAATAGAGATAACGAGAGCCTGATGTGGTGATGGAGAGAATTCAATAAGGTGGTGGCAGCCCTAGTGAGGGCCTGTAGACAAGAGTCAGGTGTGCGGGTGAATGGGCAGAATGGTCTCAGGTCATTAGTGGAACGAAGGAGCCATTTGGAGTATATCTTCTAATTAGGGATAAATGTAAGCTGGTGCGCGGTTATGCAGAACTTTGTAGGCAAGGCTAGGGAGTTTGAAGTGTATCATAAAAGAAACCAGAAGCCAGTGCAGAGATCGATCGAGGGGCGACGGAGATCGACCGAGAGGTGATGCATGAGAGTTAGCGGGAGGTAAGGTAGATGAGTCTGGCTGAAGCGTTCATGATGGATTGAAGTCTGGGCACGTTTCATGCTGATGAGAAGAAGGTTGCACTAGTCAAGCCGGGAAATGATTAGCGCGTGGACAAGCATTTTGGTGGTTTCCTCAGTGAGAAAAGTTTGAATTCGAGAGATGTTTTTCGGAGGAAAACGGCACGATTTAGTGATAGTGAATGTGAGGGGAAAAGGAGAGGTCAGAGTCAAAAAGCACACCAAGGCAGCGTGCCTGCGGAGTAGAGCCAATGGTAACTCCATCAACCTGAAGAGAGATGGACATGGGGGTAACCGTAGAGGGAGGAAACACGAGGAGTTCAGTCTTAGAGAGGTTCAGGTTTGAAGAAGCGGATAGTCATCCATTTCTAAACAGCGGATAGGCAATCGGTTAAGCCAACAGATTGGGGGAAAGATCCGGTGAGGAGAGGTAGATCTGAGTATCCTCAGCATAGAGGTGGTAATGAAAGCCGTATGAGGAGATCAGAACAGCTATTGCTCTTCACCAGGTTCAGATTGGCCCACTGAACCCCCGTATGATCTTCCAGTGGGCCCCAGCTAACTTCATCACCAAAAAAGCCAGGGTACTACTATTTTTTATGTAGTCCCCTTGCTAAAATTGCTGTGTGGGTGAATTGGTCTGCACCTGATGGATCTGAAATAGTTGTAGTTTGCTGTAGCATATGTCTGTTGTTTATACTGTATATGTACACTGGGGCACGTAAACACTGGTTTTCATGTACGTTTACTGCACATGCAAAGGTGTCAGCCCAGCCTAAAGCACAAACGTCATAGATCCTGTAGCACTCCTTACCGGAAATCCCAAAGAGAGTAAATGGGTGCTTGGAATGACAGCGGATGGCGCCGCACACAGAACAACTTTGAATGTAGATATCACCAGCACGACATAACCTCACAAGTCAGTGCAAATCCATTTAATGATAGATGCCACTCAGAATATCCGAGTGGCATCTATCATTAAATGGTTAAATGGATTTGCACTGAGTTATGAGTTTCTGGTGTGCTGGTGATATCTACATTCAAAGCCCAGCCTAAAGCATCACATTTGCAGAACTGGAACACCTGACCCTCGGACCGGTCTGTTGGCGGCACAGGAGGGACATCACTTGAATTCAGGTTTAAAACCCAGCTGATCCGTGAACTGTTCATTCAACCTGGCGCTCCTTCTACCCGCTGTGGAGCAAAAATAGATCCCTCCCATGTGATGAGACTTAATCTAAAAAGCATTTTTATTCTCTAGTCTGCCTCATGTAAATCTGTGTTTTCTGCTGCACAAATCCCCAATAAACACGCGTATCTGCATTCGCTGAGCCTTCATGCCAAGCTAGGAAATGAAATGCACAGCAGATAGTGGTAGACGGGTCTGTGTTCGCTGTAATTGGATTGAGCTGGAACTGTAATGTTTCATATTAATGAATGTCTGACTCTTTCTTGGCGCGAGGCTCCCCGATAGGAGGTGGCAGGCTGTATTAATATTATGTCTTTCACACTGGAAGCAGATGGTGAGTACAAGGTTGAAGATTTTGGCTAAAATGGAAAAGAAATCCCGCACTTCCATTTTCTATGTGTGACGTTTATAACAGAGGGAAAAACCTGCACTAAACAGGTCACAATTAGGGCTGCAGCTAATGATTATTTTCATCATCAATTAGTTGGCCGTTTATAATTTTGTTTGGATTAATCGATTAGTCGGATAAAAAATGAAAGGGTTATTAAACCCTCGTTTGTTTTTGCATATATATATATATAGCTAGCAAGCCGTAGATGTATACAAAAACATCAAATAAAAAAATTAATACTTAGCTGTGTCTCCGCTGCACGCTCCCGTCCTAACATCTGAAGAGTCTTTGGTATAATTGGGCATTGGCCTTCAATACAGCGTCAGATAAAATGAGGATGAGAGAAAGTGGGAAAATAAGAGAAGGATAGAAAGCGAGAACAAGAGATAAAATCTCCCCCCCATATGTTATGAAGTGGGTGACGTATTCTATAGTCCAGCAAAAGAGATCTGTGCAAGACTGATAACACTACTTGGAATTTTAGTTCAGCAACTCTGCTCAGACAGAAAGTTATAAGCTCACCGGATTTCTGGCAGGTGAACAGGTATTTTTTCTGGGGAAATGTGCACGAATTGCAGAGATTTTCTTCTTATGGGTCAGTAGGGATGAGTGGGGGGAATCGAAGGTTGCAGCAATTTCGGACTGGTCAGAACAGCTCAGACGTACAGTGGGGCATTAGAGACTGCTGCAGATATGTGTTCACCTTTGCTTTATACTTGCAGCATGTTCTCTTGTCCTTTTGATGACAGGGTCTCTTTAAAGAGCAGGCCGAATTTGAAATTGTGATAACTTTATCAGGTTGTGTATTCGAAGCACTTTGGTTGACGTCATTGCACACAATGAATTTTCGGTAATGACCTGACTGAGATGTCTCTGGTGACGCCATGTTGTTTTATTTGGCATTGATATCGATTTGTTTCTGTGTTGTAGGTATGAGCTGAGGATCCGGTATTTGTCCAAAGGATTTCTTAACCAATTCGCAGAGGATAAGCCGACCTTAAATTTCTTCTATCAGCAGGTA
>NW_017306948.1:746943-763791 GCF_000935625.1 Nanorana parkeri | reverse complement strand
TCTTCTCCGCGGGGGAGGGGGCCCCCCCCCCCCCCTTCCCAGGGGATGAATTATGTATGGAACAGTAAACTGCGCAGATCAAGGCTCTGCAGTGCGTTTAGTCGGGTGCCATTGCCTGGAGGGAAGGAGGCTTTGTGTATTCAGTGCGACCTTTCAGTTAATAGAAAACCATCCTCTGCTGTAGGTGTATCTGTGCTTGCTTTCCACGCACTACCTCATCTGTTTTCCTGCGCAGCAAACACTTCACCATTTCCATTCTGAAGGGATGAGAGAGGGAGAGGTGAATTTACATTGTACCTGGCAGACACTCCTTGTTATTACGGAACTAAGTCCTTTCTCCCAGAGAAATCATAGAGGATCCCCATTTGGTCATTCATTGTACTTGGCAATATACATTTTTCTCTGTATATTTCTGTGATTCCATTATAATTCGTCAGGTTTCGCTGGAAAATAAAGGAAGCGCATTTCCCTGCATGCGCAACTCCCCCTCCGAGCTTGCCAAGCTGCACTGAGACTGTTTTGCAATATCCCCTCCTGGAAATACTCCCTCAAGGCTCCTGCTTTAGAGGGAAGCAATATGAATGGAAGAAGCTGCTTAAAGGAGAAGTATTGGGAGAGTAAAATGTACTCTTTGCAATAGTGGGAGCCCATGTGTGACAATGCAGGTGTCGCACGTCGGCTCTGTAGCTCAAGAACTAAGCAATCACAAAACGCTGATTGCTCAGCTCACGGCTTCTCCCTGCAGAGAACGGCTTCTTCCCGCAGGGAATCCCCCCTCCAGTCTCTGTTGTTCCATCGCTCGTTGCAGGGACAGGGAAGAGGAGTTCCTCTAGGAGGGGCCTCACACCCCCTCCCCCCCTTGTTTTTTTTAAATTTTCGCTTTCCATGTTCAAGGGGTTATTCTGAAATTAAAAACTCGCACATCCACCGCATCTAGCATTCACCTGCTGCGATCTGCCATCACACTTCATGTCCCACATCGCCATCATCTTTACTTGCTCATCAGGAGGCAGGCTGCCTCTTCTGGGTCCCTGCCATTGGCCCCCCATGACGCACATGTGGCACGGCATGTCGGGACTGGCTGCAATAGCCAGGAAGGGACAGCTAACCCCCCTGTTGACATACAGCAATCCATGCATGTAATCAGGGGTCCATCTGCAAGAACCCGAGAGAGGCTGTAGGCCCCTGTTGACATACAGTGATGTATGTAATCAGGGGTCCATCTGCAAGAACCCGAGAGAGGCTGTAGGCCCCTGTTGACATACAGTGATGTATGTAATCAGGGGTCCATCTGCAAGAACCCGAGAGAGGCTGTAGGCCCCTGTTGACATACAGTGATGTATGTAATCAGGGGTCCATCTGCAAGAACCCGAGAGAGGCTGTAGGCCCCTGTTGACATACAGTGATGTATGTAATCAGGGGTCCATCTGCAAGAACCTGAAAGAGACTGCCGCCCCTGTTGACGTACAGTGATGTATGTAATCAGGGGTCCATCTGCAAGAACCTGAAAGAGACTGCCGGCCCATGTTGACGTACAGTGATCCCAGAATGCTAAGGGTGAGCAAAAAAATGTAAGTGGGGGGGGGGTTGGCGGGTGTCGGTGTAGTGCAATGAGATTAAATTAATTGTACTATGTTCTTGTCCTTTCTGCATTGATGGAATTGTCCAGAATTCTATTTGTGTTGTCGTTAGTCTGTGCCGTCTGGGGTTGTTTGTTCCCGGGACGTATATTTCATTTATGATTCCTCACATGTCTGTGTTGATCAGTTTTGCCGGACGAATCTCCCCGGGCCTCTGTACTGCGTACGTGTGACATTGGCTGGGGGCACATCATCTGAATGAGTCCTGACAGATATTGCATGCGGTATACGGTGGAAAGGCCTTGCTGCAGGGCAGATTTATTTATATATACTCTGAATCCCAGTATGTGCCAGTCTCTTCCATTGATGTGCACAGAAGCTTACAGAGAACCAGCCAGGACTGGACCGATGCTGGAATCTGAATATTCACTCTTTATTATAAATCTCACTAAAATGCCAAGTAGTGTTATCGGCGCTGCCTGAATACTCCCCAGCTGGACTACAGAACACCCCCACCTTATATCTGTAAAAAAAAAAAAAATCAAGGCAACTAGGCTTGCTGTCTTGAAGACATTTTGCTGGTCATCCGACTAGCTCTCTCAATTTAGGCTCAATTCTTAATTGAGAAAGCTGGTCGGATGACCTGCAAAACCTCTTCAAGAAAAATACAGCAAGTCCAGTGGCATTGATTTACTCTTTACAAATATACCATGACGCGGATGAGTGGGAACCTTCACAGACACCCCTCCCTTACGTTCTAGAGCTAATGAGGGGGTGTTATGTAGTCCAGGAGCTGAGAATTCAGTGAGGCTGACAACACTGCTTGGGATTTCAGTGCAGCACAGGCACAGTTGTCAGCTCATGAAGTTGGGAGCTCAGTCACACCGAAGTCATGTAGATAATATAAATTCATAGATTGGCTCCTATACCTTTCCTGTACTGAAGATGACACCTAGCAGTTGTGTTGAATGGCAGAGCTGTGCATGAAAGATACAGAGGGCATAGGGATCACCCCCCTGTGCTTGCTCATGTGACAAGCTACCCGTGCTACCCAACACATTTTTGTGCTCCTAATTGGACGGCTCGGGCTGGGTACCGGACGAAGGCCGCATTCTCGCTGGAGAGGCCCCGGGGGATGACAGGCTACACATACTAAGGTAAGGTAACCTTACCTCACGAGGCCAGCTTCCGTTCAATCGCGAAACCAGGCAGCGTGTAATGACGCGCTGCCCGGATACCGGAAGTACTCGTGCTAGGCATCGGAGCATTTGGGCGAGTACGAGTACTTGCCCAAATACTCGGAATCGGCACCGATATCGATACTAGTATCGGTATCAGTGCATCCCTAGTCCCTATCTCACATACATATAGACAGAAGCCAATTACCCTTCCAGCATGTCTTTGGAGTGGGGGGAGGAAAGCGATACAAGCACAGGGAGAACATGCAAAGTCCATGCAGATAATATCCTGACCAGGATACTAACTAGGGTCCCCAGTGCTGCAAGGCAGAAGTTCTAACCAGTAAGCCACTGTGCTGCTGTTCCTGTTGTATGACGAGGAACACCACCTGCTTGCACCCTGCGGTCCAGCTGCTGTGGGTTGTTTTAAACACATTTATCTTCCGTGTCATGCTCGCTTTATGGGAATTATTTCAGGGCCTGGCTTGGAACTTTAAGGATCACAGGGCAGTGGTGAGTTTCGGCTTATTGCACGCCCCCCCTCCCCGTTCTGTGTTGTTATTGCTCCATCTGGCTTTGTCCTCGTCTCAGGGTTAATGTGATCAGCTGTGCAAGCGCCTAATCCATCAATGGGTATTATATTTCAGGATCTGCACTCGGTACAACTCCCCATGTGACTGACCAATCTGATCATTAAATGAGTGTCATTGGATATCTGGAGCTCCGTGCCGGTGTATTGCTGGAAGCGTGGATGGTTTGTGACTTCAAAGATAAAAAGGCAGCAAATGTCCGCAACCAAACAGGAACACATTTTTATGGCGATTTCTTCATGGTGGTAAAGCGGCAATCAGTTTGCAGCCCTGGGGCACCGAGCAAGTCACTGAATACTAATGCCGTCCAGGAATCCTGATACTTCTATCTAGGAAACTCGGAAATTCCACTTTATATACCGTAAAGAGAACCTGTCACCAACTGGCACCTGAAATAATGGAACACACGCTCATGTCTGTGTGTGGTGTATATTGTGTGTAGTGTATAGTGTCTGTCTGTGTGTGGTGTATATTGTGTGTCTGTCGGTGTGTGTTGTGTACTGTGTATCTAGTTTGCCCGGCACTCTGATTTGAGTGGAAGCATTCTCGGCATACATCATCCTCTCGTTTTGTTTATGAAAGGTATTTTCACAGTGACTTGTCATTGGCGGATTTTCTCGTCTTGCGGTGGGAATACAATCTCCGCTCTTTCATTATCCGGAGCGCAATCTATTCCGTGTAACCTGCTTTTCAAGGATATTAATAGCCGCATTGGCTCAGAACAAAGCCTGTCTGTGTCGGCGGCGAGGAGCGGCCCAGTTATCGCACACAATGATGTTTTGGGGGATTTCAGTTTGTTCAAGGTCACATTTCGAGTCCCTGAGCCGGCGTGGATGTGCGATATCCGCGGATCATTCTGGTGTCTGCGGATAACGAGCTGCCTTCTTCACATAGAGCCGGGCTGCGGATGTCTGAGAGAGACTCCGAGTGCTGAAGGATGAGGGGAGCAATGAATTTGAAAAGATTTCCTTTTATTGCTCATCCACCTGACCCAAGCTATCGGTACACTCGGTTCCACATAGAGCCTAAGGGATGCTTATTAGGGCCCTATCAGCCCTACATTGCTTGCAGTTTTAACACACTTGGGTTGATGTTCTAAAAGAGTAGAGCGTGTTCCCTTTGCAAAGTCAATTTTTACTTTGCATAGTATATGAGGTGAAGGTCAGCAAAAGTTTACTTTGCAAAGAATAACCAATCCAGAGCGGATTTTTTTAAAAAAAAACATGTTTTATTACTCCAGAGTTGCCCACCCCTGCACTAGAGTCTCTCTTGGTCCTTTGTAATACACTATATTGCCAAAAGTATTGGGACACCCCTCCAAATCATTGAATATTGAATTCAGGTGCTCCAATCACCTCCATGGCCGCCGGTGTATAGAATGAAGCACCTCGGCATGCAGACGCTTCTACAAACATTTGTGAAGGAATGGGTCTGGGGGGTGGGAACGTGACTGGCCTGCACAGAGTCCTGACCTCAACCCGATAGAACAACTTTGGGATGAATTAGAGCGGAGACTGTGAGCCCGGCCTTCTCCTCCAACATCAGTACCTGACCTCACAAATGGTCCAACATTCCCATAGACACGCTCCTAAACCTTGTGGACGCCTTCCCAGAAGAGTTGGAGCTGTTATAGCGGCAAAGGGCGGAACCAACCCAATACTGAACCCTACGGACTAAGACTGGGATGCCATTAAAGTTCATGTGCGTGTAAAGGCCGTTTCCCAATACTTTTGGCAATATAGTGTGGGTCCATGTGGGGTCATAGACCTGTGACTAGTAAGGGCAATGATGGGGCATCTGTAAATCGGCCGGCTAATTTGGCGGTAGCCTGCTATAGCACCGCTGCTATTGGCTTCCATGTACTTTGCTGATGTCACAGTAGTACGGTGCTCATTCAGACAACCGCCACCGCAGTTTTTCAGTAAATATCACGTTCATAAATACGGGTCGCCGGTACTCCCAGATTCTGATTCGTCCGGTAGGAGCTGCTATGCATATGACATGTTGCGGCCTTGGTCGGTTGTAGAGATTCCACCTGACGTACTCGCTGGTTATCAGCTCGTCCTTGGCTCTCTCACGGTTCCTGGCAATCTGTAAAAACAAGCTCTTTATTCCTGTTAATTGGTAATCTGCTGTATTAGCCTTGTTCTGCATGACTCTGCAGGGGCAGCTCGTTAATCGCGTCACACGGAAGATTTATGACCCCCGTCCTTGGTGCCTTAGCTGGTTGCAGGACTGCCTGGAGTCATTTCTGTCTTACATTATAGACGGACCATTCATTTAAACAACAATCTTCCCATAACGTTCTATGTGCTTTCTGTGCATGTTGGTTACCTGTAAAAGTTTCTCTTTTGTAGCCGTTCAAAAACCGCTGGGTGCCGCCATCTTGGATGTGATGTCAGCAGACTCGGAGCTGTTACTCAAACGATACTCTATAGCAGGGGTAGGCAAACCATGGCCCTCCAGCTGTGGTGAGACTACTAATCCCACCATGCATCTGCCTCTGGGAGTCATGCCTGTGGCTGACAGTCTTGCAGTGCCTCATGGGATTTGTAGTTCCAGAGCAGCTGGGGGCCGGAGTTTGTCTACCTCTGCTCAATAGAATCAACCTTCACTCCTCCTGCAAGCTGCATTAAAGGTATAAAAGGGAGGTGAATAAGGGGTGGGGTGGAGGAGCTGGGCCAGTACAGAGAGTAATTAGACACTCCCACAAGAGGGAGGAGCTATGACATGCACGGGGAGAGAGAGAGAGAGAGAGAGGGGGCTGTGCTAGGGAATTGGCTAGTCTATTTTTCAATCAAGTTCAAAGGCACCTTGCCAGTGATTTCTGCAAAGCAATAATGCTGCAAGTAAGAATTTGAGCTGAAATGTTTTAAGTTGGTGACGAGAGTCTCTATTAAAGCTTTATTCAGAGCCCTATAGAAAAAGAAATATGCAGGTAAATTCTATAACATTTGCACATTTTCTTGTGTTTTGTCTCTTTTAAATGCTTCAAGTCCGAAAAATACCTGTTGATCCTGCCAGAAATCCATGAAGCATTAGCTGTCTGTGCAGTCTAAGCTCTCACTCATCTATTAACTACAGAACACCTTCCTCCTATGTTATGGAGCTGCTATTTCTAGATACAGTACAGGAAGTGAGTGTGGTCACCTTAGGACAGGAAGCATGTTACTGGTGGAATCACTTCTAGTCTGTGAGTACGAGCTGTGCACATTATTTCGGTCACCTGCACAAACTACAATCCTCAGCTGACTTTGCGCCTCTGCATGTGTCCCATGTCTTCCCATGCAGCAATGTGCTGGCTCTGTTAGTGGTCCCCCTTTGGCCTTGAGGGCAATGCTGTGTGGGCAGCAACTTCTGTAATGGAATTTGATCTTTGCGTTATTGTGGTCACACACACTGATTGTCTTGGACTACAATTCTCCACCCCCCGATTCTACTGTACACGTGTCCCATGTATTCCCATGCAGCAATGTGATGGCTCTTTTAGTGGTCCCCCTGTGGCTTTGAGGGCGATGCTGTGTGGGCAGCAACTTCATCAGTGGAGTTTGATCTTTGCGTTATTGCGGTCACATGCACAGCTCATCTCAGACTACAATTCCCAGCTTACTTTACACCTCACACTTCTACTGCACATGTGTCCCATGCAGCCATGCGCTTACTCTTTTCCTGGTCCTGCGGTCACCCTGAGGACAATGCTGTGGGGGCAGCGATTTCATAAAGGGAATGTTACCTTGGCTTTTACGGCTGCCTTGTCATATATTACTGTAATTGAACTCATGAGCGTGCCATGGAGGGTGGCTACATTCCCACATACAGTGGGACCATGGAGGACAAACGTAGCCACCCTTATGTGACAGCGCTGGCCCAATCACCACACACCGGCGCTATGACATGAGAGGAAGGCCGGTGCTCCTCCTTGCCTGAATGGAGAAGCAAGTGAACTGAGGACAGGGTATGTGTTGCTGGGGAGATGGGCATTAAAGAAAAGCTTTTGGTGCTTTAATAATACATAGTCTGCACTCAGCGCCAGAAGGGTGTCAGGGCCCTGTAATTACATTTCAATAGGGATGCCACTAAAAGGGTTCTCGACCACTCTATAGATGCTGGACCTGCCTGTAGGATTGTCCGTCCATTAACCAGAGTGCCGCCTGGCCGGTATTGTACTGCTGCTGACCCCTGACCTATTGTACCGGTCACAGTGTCAGTGATCACCGCCTGGGAGCCAGTGCCATTGCCTACAAGCCTCCTCACTTATGTCACGGCTGGTAGCCATGCGTCTTCTGTGGACCCCTTAAATACTAAAGCTGGTCAACTCAACTACAAAGGAGGAATACGTCTACAATCATTTACCATTACAGGGAGCCTGTAAGGACGGGGAATGTAATCTTCACCTTGCATAAGTCAGAGATCTAGAACCAGTACGCAGCCAGTGAAGTTTTAGGTCACGTGACCTGCACGCATGTCCACTTTCCATATTAAAGCCAGGATGATGACAGCCCATAGCCTACAAGATTTATGGTCCAAGAGGTTCCCTTTAAGAGTGTTTCCTCTTCTCTTTATATATTGAAATTAGAGTGTTTTCCTTGGGTACCGCCTAGTGGTCTGCTGACACCAGAGATTCAATTACAGTTGGTTGATCTGATCATGTGACTCTTCAGTGGGCTCAGTATCTGATTACTGGCGTGTATGATGGGAGTATACAGCCAAATGGATTACCAATTAATCGTCTCTGAAACCTTACCCTTAAAATCCCCAGACACCCTTTTCGAGTGCATTAAGACCCCGGTTAGAAGAAGATGAAATACATTAACCCGAATGTGTGCGAGTGATTGTATTATTTGCACATCTTCTATCGCCCACAATTATGGGGCTTGTAAATGGATAGCAGTGATACTAGACCCATAGGGGGGTAGCACTTTTGAGCTTGCCGTGACCCTTATGGGTACCTGTGACAGTGAGGTTCCTGTCCACTAGCCCTTGTAGCGGTTACTATGGTCCACTGGTGGCCACACATAGATGATTGCAGATGAATACAGGTTCTTGGAATGCAGTATAAAATGGAACAATGGCCATAATTGCAAAAGAAATGGCTGCAGATTCAGCTCAGTAATATCAAGCAAACATCTGTAACAAATAAATCAAGGCAACTGGACTTGCTGTATTTTTCTTGAAGACGTTACGCTTGTCATCTGACTTTCTTTCTGAATTGAGGAAGCTGGTCGCATGACTAGCGAAACACCTTCAAGGAAAATAAAGCAAGTGCAGTTGCCTTGATTTATTTTTTACAGATCTACCATGACCTGGATGAATGAGAACTTTCACAGACATCATAAATCCTGGCAGTGCTTGGTATGACCTTCAACAGGGTGACAACACCAGGTCTACTGCAATGACATCACTGCTGAGTATTGTACTGTCACACAGAGAGAGGAGGAGGATTCTCAGTGTTGTCACCTTAATGGCATGCAGCGCTGGTTGCATCTAACACCCTGCCCCCCTATCCCCACCCTTATCGTCTGGGTAGAAGACCAGTGAAAGTGACACGGGGGACCCTCTAGTTTCTCTCTCTTCTAATCGAAAGAACAATGTAGAGCAGGGGTGGGCAACTCCAGTCGTCCAGCTGTTGTGGAACTACAAGTCCCATGAGGCATTGCAAGACTGACAGCTACAGGCATGACTTGCAGAGGGATAGTGGGCTTTGTATGTAAAGCACAGCTAGAGGGCCGGAGTTGTCCACTCCTGCTGTGATGATGCCATAGGGGTTGGGAAAGCAATTTCCAGTATTTCTGGGAGAGGAAGTGGAGGTAAGCATAGGCGGGCCATCAAGAGAACCTGTCACTGTGCCCTTGATGGGCTGATATTCAGAAAGGTGCTTTTAGACTCTGGCCTTGAGGACCGGTGTTATATCTTAGAAGCTAACTCTATTTTGATTTCCTTTTATTATTATTATTAGTGTTTATATAGCACTGACATTCTACACAGCTATACATAGTTGCACATTCACCTCAGTCCCTGCTCCCAAGGAGCTTACAATCTAAGGGCCCTATCTCACATACAAGGGCCAATTTAGACCGGAGCCAATAAATCTTCCAGCATCTTTCTTCTTTTATTATTTATTTTTGTGTGTGACTTTTTCAGATTTCCTTATTCTGTTTTATTTAATTCACATTCAGAGCCCACTCACACCAGCGTGGTTGCGGATAAGCTCAGTTACCGCACTGATTATAAAAGGGAGGTTTTAGGAGTTTTTAAGGGCGTTTCAGCGCTGAACACACAATGAAAAACGCCCAAAACCGCGCTAATCAGCGCGGTTCCATTGAAAGCTATATGGAAATCGCACTGATCAGTGCAGCAAAAATAGTGCAGGGAGCAGTTCAGGCGGAGGGCGGTTCGGTTCTCGCAGACCAGCGCGGTCGCATGAACGGTCCCCATAGCATTGTATGGGATCGTTCATGTCGGCGGATCCGCGCGGCCGAACCGCCCTCGGTGTGAACGGGGCCTCATGGAGTTCTTATTCTGCACACATTATAAGTACGTCTTGTGTTTTTTCATTTGCAGCATAGCAGACTTTAATTACTCATTTTTTTTTCTCCTTATCGCTAAATAAATTTGTTATAAAACATTTTCTTTGTTGTCCTTCAAAATATAACAACATTGCAAACAAAAGACAACAATAGATTGCCTTTAAGGCCGCCGCGTCCTGCAGTCCTCTTCATGTATTATGGAGGAGGCGTTGGCACGGAATGTGTGTAAAATGTCATTACATATGCCAAGCTTGTTATTCAAAAACAGTTATTAAATATTAAACGTTACATTCTGTTTTTAACACTTAACAAGGGAGTTTTCATTTTTTTCAAAAGAGAAATGAAAAAAATTATTCCTCCATTTCTGCATTTGGCTGTCGTTTAGCGAGGCGGCCGTCAGCGGTAAAATGCAGGTTGTGTATTGTACAGCGGAATAAGAAACAGGTTAAAATCAATAGAAATAAACACACAATTGGATTTGGGGTATTAGAAGAGCACTGGGAACAATATCTGGATGTGCTCCAGGCACACGGCGATTCATTCAGGATGAGAAGTGTTTGCGCGGCAGGAGGGGAGACGGGGTGTCTGATCTGCACAGGCGACGGAGCCAAGAGGGTGAGAGGGAAACCGGGGGCACAAGAATCATGGGCTCTAATGATCAGTGTCTATAGAATCGCGCCGTGTCTGCGCCGTGCTGCCCCCTGTTCATGATGTGACAAGCGGCAGGCTCTTCATCCTTAGGAAGCGAGCCTTCTGGGATATTAAATGGCGGTATTAATTCAGAGCTCCGGCCAGGCAGCAGTTGAAATGCATATCTACACTGTTTTACCCTCCCAAGCATTTATGATTCCATTCACTGGCTCTTGACTCCTGCTTGACTATATAGCCAGAGGGTCACAATTAAAATACATAGGGGGTGGCAAGGTCCGCTTATTTACTTCCCCCTTCCCCGGCCATGCCAGAAGGCTGCAGTAAATTATAAACAAAAAGACTGTATAATAAAAGGTTAATCTACGTATCTGACTTCTGGCTTCTGTTCTGCATGGGCTGATATCCCCATCCCTTCAACAAGATCCCGGTGTATGCTGCCCAGTCCAAACCTCCGGCTTCTGTTCTGCATGGGCTGATGTCCCCATCCTTTCAACGAGTTTCCGGTGAATGCTGCCTAGTCCAAACTTCCGACTTCTGTTCTGCATGGGCTGATGGTCCCCATCCTTTCAACAAGATCCCGGTGAATGCTGCCTAGTCCAAACCTCCGGCTTCTGTTCTGCATGTGCTGATGGTCCCCATCCCTACAACAAGATCCCAGTGAATGCTGCCCAGTCAAAACCTCCGGCTTCTGTTCTGCATGGGCTGATGGTCCCCATCCCTTTAACGAGATACGGATGAATGCTGCCTAGTCAAAACCTCCGGCTTCTTTTCTGTATGGGCTGATGGTCCCCATCCCTTCAACGAGATCCCGGTGAATGCTGCCTAGTCCAAACCTCCGGCTTCTGTTCTGTATGGGCTGATGGTCCCCATCCCTTCAACGAGATCCCGGTGAATGCTGCCTAGTCCAAACCTCAGGCTTCTGTTCTGTATGGGCTGATGTCCCCATCCCTTCAACAAGATCCCGGTGGATGCTGCCTAGTCAAAACCTCCGGCTTCTGTTCTGCATGTTCTGATCGTCCCAATCCCTTCAACAAGATCCCGGTGAATGCTGCCTAGTCCAAACCTCCGGCTTCTGTTCTGTATGGGCTGATGGTCCCCATCCCTTCAACGAGATCCCGGTGAATGCTGCCTAGTCAAAACCTTGCGAGATGAGTCAACATCACAGAGTTGTCCTAGACCGCTTTCTCCGGAAGGTACGTCATTTAATCCTCGTCTAGGCACTGTGGGTAGAAGCCAGGGGTAAGGCAAGTATATTTAAAGCTCATCTCCAAGCAATCAAAAAAGTAACCTTGCAGTTGGGCTACCCCTACACTGGAAGGGTCAAGTGCTCATTTTTATCTAAGGGGCTGTAGTAAAGCAGATTTATTTACCTGATCCCCCGCTTGTCAGCGGTCTCCTCTTCTCCCCTCCACTCTGGCCCTTGCAGTGGGGTTACCCCCGCACTGGAAGGGTTAAGTGCTCATTTTGGTATCCGTAGTAAAGCAGATTTATTTACCTGATCCCCGCTGGTCAGCAGTCTCCTCTTCTCCCCCTCCGTTCTTGCTCTTGGATTGCCCTTCGCCATCCTCACGGCTAATGCAAGTCTGTGGAATATGCATCAGGCATGATGATGTCTGCAGTCCTTATCCCACTGGGGCCCAGGGAAGAAGAGGCTGCAGGGACTGGTCTAGCAGCTCCAAGGGAGCCAGCAAGAGTAGGGATCATGAAGGTAAATCTGCTTTACTCCTCTAGACTAAAACATGCATTTTGGGGGTTGCCTAAAAGTGCAAGGGTACGTTGATTTGCCCAGAGATGGACTTTAATAATGTTTTAGAAAATGTTTGCATTGTTTTGGTATCGGGGGGACTCTGTTAGAGCGGAGCACAAGCATGGCAAGGTCCTGAAATTAAGTAGCTCCCCGTGCTCATGTGTCAAAGTTACAGCATTCCAGACTGGTCAGTGAAGAGGCAGAAGACACGGCAGAAGACACCAAGACTGGGGGAAGATGGAAGCACAGGCCAAGGTCCTGCACCAAAATGAAGTAACTCCCTGTGTGTATGCGCAGAGTTACATCATCCTGTCCTGGTCAGTCAAGAGGCAGAAGACGCCGAACCTGAGAGAAGGTGGACGGACTGGCAGCCAAGCAGACGCTGAAATACCTCCTGAGGACCATTTACAACCATGCTCATGTTGGTGGTTTACTACCGCTTTCAAAGACATAGAGTGATTGCTCAAAATCTGGAGCATCTGTGCATTGCAACCAATCAGCTTCTACCTTTTATTGTTCAAAGCTTAACTGAAGAGACTGCTCCAGATTCTGTCTGCTCCTGTTTTGATAAATCTCACTGAAGAACAGCTCGCAGTGCCACCGTGCTGTAAACAAAGCAAGCAGAGTCCTGTCCTGCATTAAGAAGGGGATGTATTGCAGGGACAAGGCTATAATTTTGCCACTATACAGATCACTGGTTCGGCCTCATCTATAGTATGCGGTCCAGTTTTGGTCACCGATACTCAGAAAGGATGTCCTTGAGCTGGAAAAAGTCCAGCGGAGGGCAACCAAACTCATTAAGGGGTTCGAGGACCTGAGCTATGAAACAAGGTTGTTAAAATGAAATATGTTCTCTTTGGAGGTTAGGAGATTAAGGGGGGACATGATTTTCCTGTATAAACTGTTCAACGGCGACAGCAACGTTATTAACAAACTGTTTACGGTCAGCTCCGTAACAAAGACCAGAGGGCACCACCACAAATTGGTGGGGAAAAAAAATTCCAACACACGGGGCGCAAGGGGTTCTTCACAGTCAGAGAGGTTAGGGTCTGTAAGTCGCTGCCGCAGGAAGTGATCTCAGCTAAGAGTGTGGAATCATTCAAGAAACTCCTGGACGAGTTCCTTGGAGACCATAACATACAGGGGTACCAGTACTCTTAAGAGCAAAATCACACATGGACTCATACACACGCACACACCTGCTCAAACATAAATGCATACACGCAATAGATTGGACTTGATGGACTTATGTCTTTATTCAACCTCAAATACTATGTAGATATGTCTGCCCACTCATGGCAAAGGCCTTGTACCCCCTGATAGTCATTGCGCCCCCTAGCCAAGGTATACTCCCCTCCAATGGAGCAGAGATTCTGGGTATGTGGGGCATGTGAGCACCCATTTGTGTTGTTGGAGTAGTGATTGATTGCAGGGATGTGCAGACAGCATTAGGAGGGAGAGTCTAAAATCCAATAATAGAGATATGATAAAGGCAACATGTATATATAGATTCTAAACACAGAACAAACACGCTGTTATTTACCTTTCACGCATCCGTACACCATTACGTTTTAGCACAGCGCGAGTATATGAAGAGCCACATTGCTTATTTCCTGACGATTAACTCGGCAAATAACCCGAGTGCTTCTCCTGCTGCCCGTTATTGTACAATATGGTATGCTGCCTAGTCAAAACCTCCGGCTTCTGTTCTGTATGGGCTGATGGTCCCCATCCCTTCAACGAGATCCCGGTGAATGCTGCCTAGTCCAAACCTCAGGCTTCTGTTCTGTATGGGCTGATGTCCCCATCCCTTCAACAAGATCCCGGTGGATGCTGCCTAGTCAAAACCTCCGGCTTCTGTTCTGTATGGGCTGATGGTCCCCATCCCTTCAACGAGACCCCGGTGAATGCTGCCTAGTCCAAACCTCAGGCTTCTGTTCTGTATGGGCTGATGTCCCCATCCCTTCAACAAGATCCCGGTGGATGCTGCCTAGTCAAAACCTCCGGCTTCTGTTCTGCATGTTCTGATCGTCCCAATCCCTTCAACAAGATCCCGGTGAATGCTGCCTAGTCCAAACCTCCGGCTTCTGTTCTGTATGGGCTGATGGTCCCCATCCCTTCAACGAGATCCCGGTGAATGCTGCCTAGTCAAAACCTTGCGAGATGAGTCAACATCACAGAGTTGTCCTAGACCGCTTTCTCCGGAAGGTACGTCATTTAATCCTCGTCTAGGCACTGTGGGTAGAAGCCAGGGGTAAGGCAAGTATATTTAAAGCTCATCTCCAAGCAATCAAAAAAGTAACCTTGCAGTTGGGCTACCCCTACACTGGAAGGGTCAAGTGCTCATTTTTATCTAAGGGGCTGTAGTAAAGCAGATTTATTTACCTGATCCCCCGCTTGTCAGCGGTCTCCTCTTCTCCCCTCCACTCTGGCCCTTGCAGTGGGGTTACCCCCGCACTGGAAGGGTTAAGTGCTCATTTTGGTATCCGTAGTAAAGCAGATTTATTTACCTGATCCCCGCTGGTCAGCAGTCTCCTCTTCTCCCCCTCCGTTCTTGCTCTTGGATTGCCCTTCGCCATCCTCACGGCTAATGCAAGTCTGTGGAATATGCATCAGGCATGATGATGTCTGCAGTCCTTATCCCACTGGGGCCCAGGGAAGAAGAGGCTGCAGGGACTGGTCTAGCAGCTCCAAGGGAGCCAGCAAGAGTAGGGATCATGAAGGTAAATCTGCTTTACTCCTCTAGACTAAAACATGCATTTTGGGGGTTGCCTAAAAGTGCAAGGGTACGTTGATTTGCCCAGAGATGGACTTTAATAATGTTTTAGAAAATGTTTGCATTGTTTTGGTATCGGGGGGACTCTGTTAGAGCGGAGCACAAGCATGGCAAGGTCCTGAAATTAAGTAGCTCCCCGTGCTCATGTGTCAAAGTTACAGCATTCCAGACTGGTCAGTGAAGAGGCAGAAGACACGGCAGAAGACACCAAGACTGGGGGAAGATGGAAGCACAGGCCAAGGTCCTGCACCAAAATGAAGTAACTCCCTGTGTGTATGCGCAGAGTTACATCATCCTGTCCTGGTCAGTCAAGAGGCAGAAGACGCCGAACCTGAGAGAAGGTGGACGGACTGGCAGCCAAGCAGACGCTGAAATACCTCCTGAGGACCATTTACAACCATGCTCATGTTGGTGGTTTACTACCGCTTTCAAAGACATAGAGTGATTGCTCAAAATCTGGAGCATCTGTGCATTGCAACCAATCAGCTTCTACCTTTTATTGTTCAAAGCTTAACTGAAGAGACTGCTCCAGATTCTGTCTGCTCCTGTTTTGATAAATCTCACTGAAGAACAGCTCGCAGTGCCACCGTGCTGTAAACAAAGCAAGCAGAGTCCTGTCCTGCATTAAGAAGGGGATGTATTGCAGGGACAAGGCTATAATTTTGCCACTATACAGATCACTGGTTCGGCCTCATCTATAGTATGCGGTCCAGTTTTGGTCACCGATACTCAGAAAGGATGTCCTTGAGCTGGAAAAAGTCCAGCGGAGGGCAACCAAACTCATTAAGGGGTTCGAGGACCTGAGCTATGAAACAAGGTTGTTAAAATGAAATATGTTCTCTTTGGAGGTTAGGAGATTAAGGGGGGACATGATTTTCCTGTATAAACTGTTCAACGGCGACAGCAACGTTATTAACAAACTGTTTACGGTCAGCTCCGTAACAAAGACCAGAGGGCACCACCACAAATTGGTGGGGAAAAAAAATTCCAACACACGGGGCGCAAGGGGTTCTTCACAGTCAGAGAGGTTAGGGTCTGTAAGTCGCTGCCGCAGGAAGTGATCTCAGCTAAGAGTGTGGAATCATTCAAGAAACTCCTGGACGAGTTCCTTGGAGACCATAACATACAGGGGTACCAGTACTCTTAAGAGCAAAATCACACATGGACTCATACACACGCACACACCTGCTCAAACATAAATGCATACACGCAATAGATTGGACTTGATGGACTTATGTCTTTATTCAACCTCAAATACTATGTAGATATGTCTGCCCACTCATGGCAAAGGCCTTGTACCCCCTGATAGTCATTGCGCCCCCTAGCCAAGGTATACTCCCCTCCAATGGAGCAGAGATTCTGGGTATGTGGGGCATGTGAGCACCCATTTGTGTTGTTGGAGTAGTGATTGATTGCAGGGATGTGCAGACAGCATTAGGAGGGAGAGTCTAAAATCCAATAATAGAGATATGATAAAGGCAACATGTATATATAGATTCTAAACACAGAACAAACACGCTGTTATTTACCTTTCACGCATCCGTACACCATTACGTTTTAGCACAGCGCGAGTATATGAAGAGCCACATTGCTTATTTCCTGACGATTAACTCGGCAAATAACCCGAGTGCTTCTCCTGCTGCCCGTTATTGTACAATATGGCTTATTGCTCACATTGCAGGGACGTAGAAGCTGTAGAGGGGCTCTGATGCATCCAGCATATGGCTGTTAATAGTGGCAGCTGCTGAGACCAGAGTCTGGGGTCATGGCAGGCCCCCCCCCCCCCCCCCCCCCCTTTT
>NW_017306948.1:725162-746650 GCF_000935625.1 Nanorana parkeri | reverse complement strand
CCCCCCCCCCACCATTTAAACACACAGCCTGCAGTATGCTGGTAACACAACAGATGCAAAGCTTTTTCTATGGGAGCTGAGCATTATGAGCCTGTGATATAATACAACTCCTACACTTCAACCCAAAGCATCGGCTGAGAGGCAAAAGCCACACCAACCACCCTACAATGGCCTTTTATAGTTCTGTCTGCTCAGAACTGATGACATCTGATTGATTGCTTTGGTCTGCTGAGCTCCCGCATCATCCATGCTCTCTTGCTAGTGTCCTGAAAGGCGGACTTTTCCTGAACTTTGCAAGTCTTCATAACTAAACTTCTGAGGTTAGGTTCACACCTCACCGCTCGGCAATCGTGCACGATTCTGCACGGCAGGAGTCGCCAAGGTGTGAAACGATCGCGCTGCGGGGGCCATTATTTTCTACTGGTACCCCAGTCGTGCCGGGTGGATCGCACGGTTTCCCGCCGCGATTCCGCCCGTGCTTCCAAACACGATTGTGGCTAAAAGAGCTGCGCTTCCTGTATTGTAAAAAGAAGGTACATGTACCTTTCTTCTGTGATTGCCGCGCAGATGCCACCCCATTTAAAACAAAGGGGCCGTTCGGCAATCGCTGCATTGCATTGTACAGGACCGCGCTTCCCGGGTGTCGTGTCGGGTAGTGCAGGTTTTTGTTACAATATACAGTAACCTTTTTCTCACAAACTCCTTTTCGCAATAAAAAGCCGTCCCTGAGCCCAATGATGACTTTTCCTAAGCTGATATGATGCCATCAGTCTGCTGCAGGCAGGAGGAAGCATTTCCCCAGTCTCCCCTCCCCCAGTTATCAGTCTGCTCCAGGCAGGAGGAAGCATTTCCCCAGTATCCCCTCCCCCAGTTATTAGTCTGCTCCAGGCAGGAGGAAGCATTTCCCCAGTCTCCCCTCTCTCAGTGATTAGTCTGCTCCAGGCAGGAGGAAGCATTTCCCCAGTCTCCCCTCTCTCAGTGATCAGACTTAAACACTAACTTTGTAGGAAGTCAAAAGAAGAGAGGCTGCAGCAGGGGCTGATCTGTGACAGTCATTTGTCCTGCCCTGGCCGCAGGATTTACATGACTGTGTCATCTCTCAGTCGGCATCTCACTCCAGGAAATAGATGGTGACCCTGGATGATGATGACTGAACATAGATAGCTCCGGCCTTCTGGAGAGAAAAGCAGATGAAGGCATTGTCAGGGGGTGTGCTGAGATGCTTGAAGGAGGTAATCAATACCTCTGTAAGTGTTACACTCACACACAACGTAATACATGTAACTCAAGTGTTTTTGATGCCAAGTCCACCTTGAGGTATACATGGACACGGGATGAGTCTTTCTTTCAGTTATATTGAGAAATGCTCCATGTATGTGAGACATGTTCAGTTCAGGGCTATCTGGAGGAATAGTGATTGGACACATGAAATACCCTTGCATGGTCGCTATTGCTTTCATGTTACAATGGAGTTAAGCTGGGTTCACACCTAGGCGTATCGAATATGCACGTTTGTCGCGCGTTTCGTGTCGCAGGTTTTTACCGCGATTCGCTGTAAAAAAACGCGCGACAAACGCGCGTTTCCGAGGGCTACTTGGCTGTATCCCAATGGATACGCGCGGCAAAAACGCCCCAAAGAAGCTCCTGTACTTCTTTGGGCGTAGGGCGTTTTGTAGCGCGTTCATACGGCCTGTAATACGCCCAGGTGTGAACCATACCCATAGGAAATAATGGGATTTCGGTGTTTGAGCGTTTTGCAGAGCGTAGGAACGTGCTACAAAACGCCCAGGTGTGAACCGGGCCTTAAAGGTTTCTGCAGCGCACCTCACCCGCTATCTCCATGGGTCACCTCACCATTGCCTGATGCGGCGGTTTCTGTTTTGGAAAGCTATGACGGGTGTTTAGGCAGTAAAGTCAGCACCATTATTGAGCTATGACTTTGGTGAAATGCATTGCATAACTCTCCATTTAGTCATCGTATTGTTTTCAGTCTGTCTGAGCCTACCAGGTAGACTTGTGTTGAGATAGTGGAACAGTAAAGCACAATCTCAATGCAGCACTTCTGAGTAGGAATCCGAGTTTCCATGTGTTATGAGTAAATATGTCTGACCCGAAGTATATGTATAATTAGAAGGTTTGTGGTCATCTCACCATGACACCTATATGAGCTTGTTGGACATCATATTCCATCACATTCCCAAACAATTCATCCCCACACAGCTACCTCCTCATGTATTACTTGCCCCTCCCTGTTAGAATATAAGCCCTCAGGGGCAGGACCCTCCTTACCATCTTGTCTTGAATTGTATTGTGATTGTAATGTCTTCCTTATATTGTAAAGCGCTGCACAAAGTTGTTGGTGCTATATCAATCTTGTTTAATAATAATCATTATATTTGAAGGCCATGGGCTTTTTTTTGGGGGGGGGGGGGGGGTTTCCCCCCGGGGGGGGGGGTTTTTTGGGCCCGGGTGTGTTTTTTGGGGGGGGGGGGGGGGATTTGCCCCCATTTTGCAGCTATAACGGCCTCCACTCTTCTGGGAGGGCTTTCCACAAGGTTTTGGATGGTGTCCATGGGAAATTGTGGGGTTCATGGGGTGAGGTGCTGATATTGGAGGAGAAGAACTGGCTCACAATCGATTTATTAGTTCATCCCAAAGCTGTTCAGTAGTGGTGAGGTCAGGGCTCTGTTGAGGTCATTCAGGTTCCTCCACATCAAACCATGTCTATGAAGAGCTGACAAGGAGCTTCACCAAGCTGTTACCACAATAGTCTACAACAATGGTTCTCAACCTGCGTAACCTCAGGACCCACATTTGTCCTGAGACGTGACCCAAGATGCACTGCAATGGATCGCACGGCATTGCGGTACCGCTCGTTCCAATGTGGGCAATAGAACTGTGGGTGGGAGAGGTGTTTGGGGTGCCATTCAAATGAATGGCAATGCAATGCACCTCTCACACCAGATACAGTGTTAATCTCTTAGGACTGTGCGATGAACGCACTGTACTAGTGTGAATGGGCCCTCAAAAACACTGACGGACGCGCAACCACAGACACAATCTCACACACATATGCACTCCAAAAAAGATTTAATTTTGAAAAACATCCATCCAGTCTCCCTACCTTACGAGAACTGAAGTCGATCCTTGGTCTGGGGTACAGTGTGGGCTGCTGTGCTGTGATGGAGCTCCATCCATATTTGCATCCACTTGTACAACTCCCTTGTGCGCCTTGTGTTGAGGTGTCGGGAGCCAGAATGTGACGTCACTCCGGTCCAGACACCTCTACAGGGCAAGTGAGGGAGCTGTAAGCAATGCATGTATGGATGGAGCTCCCTCGCGGCCATACCCCCAGCCCACCCGACCTCAAGCTGACAGTCGGCACCAAGCAGCATATTTTAAATGGCTGCTTGGTGCGAGAACTGACAGTGCTGTGCTAGGGGTAAGGCTGAGGAGCCTCTCACTTAGAAAAGTGGAAGGCACACGGGGACCCACTGAACACAGGGTTGCGACCCACCTTTTGGGTCACGACCCATCAGTTGAGAACCAAGGGTCTACAATGTCTTTGTACGCTGGAGCAATACCCGTACCCTTCAATGAACTCAATCATCTGGAGGAGGGTCTACACACCCTTGGTCTTAAAGTAGATGTGATGGTCAGATGTCCACAAAGCTTTGGTCATTTATGTACATAGAATGTTTTATAATCTTAGCACACATGGATGACGGTGAACTGAGCTCAGCAAATTCTTATACCCGGCTGATAAAATTGGAGAAGTCTTCCGGTACTTGCGGTCGGTACCAGATTTGAATAACAACAAATCGGACTGTCTAGTTTTTATTCTAATCTCTCTCCCTTCTCTGCCGCTGTCTTCCAGGTGAAAAATGACTACATGTCGGAGATGTCGGACCAAGTGGACCAGGAAATTGCTTTGAAGCTGGGCTGCCTGGAAATTCGGTAATATCCTAAATCTTCCGTATTACACATATCCAGCTGGAGGTACTTCCAGTCTGTGGTTGGTGGAGGTGAACACCAGTCTTGCTTATTACTCCGGCTATGTATTTTTCTGCTGTTGTCTTCAACTCCGCACACACTGGTTGCTGGTTTGGGTGTACAGTGCCCCAAAATGTATCTGCAAACGCAGCTTAGTGCAGGCTCGGCATGCCAAGATGAAGTAACTCATGTGAGCATTCATAGGGGCCCGGCCAATCAAGTGGCTAAATAATCAGAACCCGCAAGAAGACGGGGACAGAGATGGAAACTCCAGCGAGGGAATAGCACAGCTCTGGAGGGGAAAGTCTGCCATAATGTACTAATATTCAGCCCACACTAGTACATTATGGATGAAAGCTCCAGGGGGCTCCTTTTTCCTGTTTTCTTGATCACTCTACTTCTGCTTTAAGAAGTCAAGGAACTCCTATACGCCTATAACTAAAATCATACTTTTGGCTGGATTGGCCCGTAAGCATGTGTATCTAAAACATCAGTATAAAGTAACCGCATACAAAAACATACATGCATTCCTATACTGCATGTGACGTCCATCCTTCCCACCGCCCTTCCCAATCAGCACCACCATCTCAGCACATCACAGCTACGTTGTTCTGAACCAGGAAATAAGAACTCCTCTCCCAAAGTGCAATGCTATGCTCCGTTTGATTCAGGGTTCCTCAACGCTTTCATGCCTACAGACCTCCCCTTCCCTAAAATGAATACACAATTTGTCCCCATACCCCCTTCTCCCCGTGTCCTGAACCAGGAAATAAGAACCCCCCTAAAGTGCAATGCTCTCCTCAGTCTGATTCAGGGTCCTCAACCTTTTAACAACTAAATACCTCACCCCTCCAATTTATTTCCCAATATGTCCTCTTACGTCCTTCGACATCATCATGGGAACCATCTTCATCATTAACAGTATGACTTTTAAAAGATGTGATTAGCTTGGTTTTGCTTAGATACAGATGGCTGGGAACAGAACAGTGGAAAGAAATCCATATGGATTTTATATTTATTTTATTAAAAATGGAAAATCACAAAATACACAAACTAGACACAACAGCAGAAATGTATTTGTGTGAGATCAGAGCATAGAATGGAGGTCTTATTATTCGCAGTGTTATTTACATGCCATCTGACACATTAAGTCGATGTTTCCACTTTGATCGAAGGCTTAATAATGCAGAGAATCCTGTTTACATTTTTCAGAGGTCAAGTCCCAACCCACCCAACATTGGAGTCCAAATACCACCAAGGGGGTAGATACAATAACAGCCCCCCCCCCCCTTTCCCACCAATTAATAGGGATGCACGATAACAGATTTTCGGTATCAAGTATGAGTGCCAATATATTTTTTCCGGTACTCGCCGATTGCGATACCGCAAGTCCCATTCAGGAAGCCAGGCGGCGTGTAGAGACTTGCCACCCGGCTACCCGATTAGCATGGAAGCCGTCTCATTGCTCCCTCATCACCAAGTGACGAGAAAGCATGGAGCCGGCTTTCTGGCCAGTCAGGAAGCCGGGCGCTATGTAATGACTCGTTGCTCGGCTTCCTGATTGGTTGAAGCTGGCTAATTAGGAAACCGGGCAACGAGTCATTACACAGCGCCTGGCTTCCTGATTGACGAAGTGTATGAAGCCAGCCAGATGATGAGGGAGCATGAAGCCGGCTTTCTGGCCAATCAGAAAGCCGGGGGGCGGGTAATGACTCGCTGTCTGGCTTCCTGACCAATCGGGAAGCTAGGCGGTGAGTCATTACACGCTGCCCGGCTTCCTGATTGGCCGGGCAGCCGGCTCCATGCTCCCTCGTCACCAAGTGACGAGGGAGCATGGTGCCGACTTCCCGGCCAATCAGGAAGCTGGGCAGAGTGTAATGACTTGCTGCCCAGCTTCCTGATACCCGAAGCTCAAGTATTGGGTTAGGCATCAGAGCATTTGGGCGACTACGAGTACTCACCCAGATACTGTATCGGTGCATCGCTACCAATTAAGAACTCCTGCTCTAATTCTCTTTCATTGCAAGTTGTGATCTCTCCCGCTCTGCCTATTAGTCTCTCCTGTGGTGTGGAAACATGTAGACGTGTTTTGGTCTGATACTTCGCTGGATTATCACTTTAATACCGCGCTTTTTTTTCTTTATAATTGGGCCGCAGTTTATATATAACAATGTTAATTTTCTTGCAGGCGATCATACGGGGAGATGAGAGGGAATGCTTTGGAGAAGAAATCAAACTATGAAGTGTTAGAGTAAGTGTCGGTATATTATCATTATTATTATATTCCGGGAATTACCGCTGATTGTTCCCATTCTTGTCGCGCTGCAGCTTCTCCTCCCCTTTATTAGATCATATGCAGCGTGACATTTACTAACGGTGTATCACCATCAGTCAGCCAGCTGAGCTTTCATTTGGATCGTTAAGGAAGAAGTCTCATGAGGAATAAAAGATTTCCTGCTGGTCTCTTGATTTTACTTTAAATACTTATCTTAGAAAAGAAATGCCGAGCAATTCTCCATACAATCACACCTTTATCTGTGCTATTATTGCATGTGAGCTCCACCCCATCATGAAACCTGCTTTGTGGGCATTGTGTGTTTCCTCTCACTTTTTAAAGCCAGCATGTTTCCAAACAGATGGCTCCAACTCTCTGCACTCAACTTCCCTGATCTTCCTGTCCAGGACAAGATCACAAGGGAGAGAGCAGTCTCCAGCAGCTGTCCATCTACTAGCTTGGAGAAGGAAGTGCGGGGGTGAGTGCAAGAAGCAGAGAATTGGCTTGCCTTGCAGTATCTGTGTGTTTGTGGAATAATAGTCCCAAGTCCCACCAAACCGGAATCCCAAAGTTTATAAAACGGGTGCTGGTATGACCAGCGGATGGCACCACGAGAATCCAATTATAGTGGGAACTCACCCGCAGTCCAACGTGTCGGAACTATCAATGGTCCCTTCATCAGGCAAACATAGTGACAACCAAACAGGATGAAGTGCAGCAATATATACAGTGACTATTATGCTTTCAATTAGGGATGCGCCGATACTAGTTACATAGTATTTGAGGTTGAATAAAGACATTAGTCCATCAAGTCCAACCTATTAGGATCTCATTCTAGGAGTACCTGTACCCCTGTATATTACCTGTACCCCTGTATATTACGGTCCCTTAAGAAATCGTCCAAAAGTTTCTTGAACTAGTATCAGTATCGGTGCCGAGTACTTGGGTGAGTACTCGTAGTCGCCCGAATGCTCTGATGCCTGGCCCAATACTTGAGCTTCCGGTATCAGGAAGCCGAGCAGCCAGTCTTTACACGCTGCTCGGCTTTCTGATTGGCCAGAAAGCCAGCTTCGTGCTCCCTCTTCACCTGGTGACGAGGTAGCATGGAGTCGACTTCCCAATCAGGAAGCCAGGCTACGTGTAATAACGCGTTGCCCGGCTTCCTGATTGGCCAGCTTCTCGACCAACCAGGAAGCAACGGGTCACGGTGACAGAGGTAAGTATTTACCGATTTGGTAACTATCGCTCCCAGGATGGACTACAAACATAAGATTGTAGTCCATCACAGGAGCGAGCTTGGAGCGGATGTCTATTTACAACACACACTGGGACCATGGGGAACAAAATTAGCCCCTCTCCAGAAGGAAGGACAGTGTCAGCACCAATTCAGAGATGATTTGAGGGTCTACAGCCGAGTGATACACAAATAAGATACATTGTTGTTCATAGTTAAGGTACCTGAATGTGTTTTTAAGATTTAACTCCTGAGTTTAGTGTCACTTTAAAGTAGAACTGAAGCCATTTTCTAGCTTAGCTCCTGAGCGACTGCTGGTAGGCACATTGGGCTCCCAAGCTACTGGCTTATGCAGTTGCTCATAAATCTTTCTCTTTCCATTTTCTCTAATTGGATCTGTTCCTACACATTGAACTTCCCTTTACATCCAGAGGAACAGATACAGTTTCATATTGTCGATATTTGAAGATCGGTCATATGTATATGTATAAGTCACATGGAATTTCGATAAACGCGATTAAATTGAGGAGCGTCGAGGCCTTTATCTAGAAGCAATAGGAAAATCTATTTTGGAATGCTGTAAAACTCATAGCTCATTACCCACAATCCATCTCTGCCGTACCCAAAGCCTGAAGTTTGGACTGTGAGTGATTGCATGCGGTACTTTGCCGGCTGACCCAGTCGATGGAACCGTGCATTTAAATTGTCACTTAACGATGTCCAATGACTGTAGAGAGGTTACCGAGCTGCTGGCCAAATACCTTGACACATCAGTACATGTTAGAGTGCATGAAGGAACCCATCCATCTCTGCCATCCTCGGCCCGAGCCGTGGCTTGCAGCCACGTACTAATGACACCCGGGACACAGCAGCGGGAGGATAAATAACCGAAATCTCTCTCTGTATCACTGATGGGATTTAATAGCTGGCTTCCTTAAAGGGAACCTGTCATCAGTCATCAACTGTGATAAACTACAAGGGGCCCGTACCAAGCAAGCACTACCATCAGATATTTCTGATCCGTCACTTTTAGAATGACCCCAAATATGGGGCAATTCCAAATCAGCTTCAAGTCGATCCTCAGACATGCCCCATACATCTCTAAGCACTTGGCATTATGGCATAAAGGAGGCATGCCCATTTCAATTCCTAAATGTTCCCTACTCTATCCAAAACTAAAAATGGTTTGGCTACACATACACTTTTTTGTTCAAAAACTAGAGGCCATCACCTAAAATTGGTGGAAAAAAAATTCCAGCACAAGGGGCGAAGGGGGTTCTTCACAGTAAGATCAGTTAGGGTCTGGAACTCACTGCCACAGGCGGTGATTTCAGCAAATAATGTGGAATTGTTCAAGAAACTTTTGGACGATTTCTTAAGGGACCGTAATATACAGGGGTACGGGTACTCCTAGAATGAGATCCTAATAGGTTGGACTTGATGGACTAATGTCTTTATTCAACCTCAAATACTATGTACTATGTAACTTTAATGAGACCGGCGGAAATCCAGGCAAGGCTTGTTTTGGGTAAGGTAGGGAAGGGTTAGGCATTCTGCCTGGTTTTTGTCTTTGTTTAATTGCTTTCTAAAGGAGATTTTCCCTCACTTCCTGTTTGGTTACTGGAACAGAAAATGGAGGGAAATCTACCCAATGGGTTGTCAGACAGTAGCAAAAGCAGAAAGAGGAAACAGACTCTTCCTACTCTGCCCAAAACTTATACAAGGTATTGGCTGGAGTTGGGATTGAAGCTCATCTCCAAATAAAAAAAGGACCCTTGCAGTTGGGGCTACCCCCCACACTGCTCATTCTTGTCATATTGCGATTGCCACGCGGATGTAACCCCATTGAAATCCATGGGGCCGCACAGCAACCGTGGTGTGCAACTGTGGGTCCTGGGACACCCAGGTCTGCACCAACCCTTTGTTTGTGAAAGTTCTCATTCATCCAGGTCATGGTATATCTGTATAAACTAAATCAAAGCAACAGGGACTTCCTGTATAAGACGTTTTGCTGGTCATCCGAGTAGCTTTCGTAATTCAGAATCTGAGAAAGCTAGTCGAATGACCAGCGTAACATCTTCAAGAAAAATACAGCAAGTCGAGTTGCTTTGATTTCTTTTTTTACAGGCAAATTCCATTAGGTATTGCAAGACTGAAAGCCACAGGCATGACTCCCAGAGGCAGATGCATGATGGAATTTGTGGTCTCATCACAGCTGGAGGGGCCCGAGTTTGCCGACTCCTGCCCTACTCCACCATAACCTGTGTTGGGTACAACACAGGTTATGGTGGAGTACAACACAAGTTAAAAGTGGTTGGGTACAACACAAGTTAAAAGTGCAAACAATTAAAGCAACAGACTCCATATTTTTCCTCTAGTATAACTTGATTCATGACTTGTGTCTTTCAGGAAGGACGTGGGTCTGAAGAGGTTCTTCCCGAAGAACTTGCTGGATTCCGCGAAGGTAAAATCTTATCTGTGTGTACGAGTTAAGCACGCACGCACTCCTATACAGCTGAGATCATTCTGGATCATTGGCAAACCTTCATTATGAAGTCATATGGCTACTCCGGATATTTCTAACCTAGTAGTAAAGACGGCCATACGTGGACCAATTTCCAGGCAGATTAGACCTGAGGGCCCTTTCACACCAATTACAGTGCGTTCCAGAGCGGCAGGGGGCGTGGGAGGGGGTCAATGCAGTCACGCTGCAATCGGACGCGCGCCTAAACATTGCCTGCGTTCCGGTCCAGAGCAAACGCAAAAAATGCTGCATGCTCTATTTTTTGCATTTGCAGTTGACCGGCGCGCAGGCAATGTTTTGCCGCACATCCGATCGCACTGTGGGGGGTGCTTAACTGCGGTGCCATTGACTTCAATGCACCGTCGCGCCACCTCCCGCCCCAGAATGAAGGGGGGAGTTTTGTGAGCGATTGCTGTGCATTCCAACAGCTGCCGCTCTTGAACGCACCGCAATTGGTGTGAATGGGCCCTGAAGACTCCTATTGTCTGCTTAGCCCTCACTCATATGAGTAACAGCTGGCCCGTACAGCTCCGTGCTGCGTGCACGGCCGTATCGGGCAGCTCGGGGGAAGGACAGGTGCTGCGTGTGATTATACGCAGCAGCCTGTTCTTCTCTATGGGAGTACGCTCAGCCGAACTGCACATCCGTATGGGTGCAGGTATCTGTACTTGGACGCAGGCAGGATGGATCAGGGACCCCGCATGGACGTGCAGTTCAGGTGCAGCACCTGTCCTTCCGGGGAGCTTCCCGATACGGCCTTGCACGGATCTGTACAGGCCGACAGTTACTCATGTGAATGAGGGCTTATAATTCCCCCGCGTTGGGACACGAAAAAGATAGTTGAATCCAGACGTTCTCCCCTTAAATTAGCAATTCATCACATTGCTTTGTGTCAAGCTGATGAAGGGTGTGAGCCGCGTCAGCCACTGCGTGGATCAGATTCATTCTTTTCAAAGCCTTTTGTCTGGCTGATTACAAACCTTAAAAACCTCCTTTGATTGTCACTGCTGTTTAGCTATTAAATGTATTCGCTTCGGTTACTTTTGTCATTTTGGCCTGGAGTGCTGTCACGGCCCAATCAGCAGGCCAGTGACACAGAAAGCTGCAATAGTGTCGGCATCACAGCGGTCCAGTGTGGCAGAGGTCTCTGAATGACAAGATTTGCTGAACAGAAGTAGAAATCATTTGGCAGGTAAAACAGTTCACACACATAAACTGTAACTGTTCATTCAGTTGTTTCTCTTCTGGTCATCGTTAGAGCTGCAGCTAACGATTATTTTCAAAATCGATTAGTTAGCCGATTATTAAGTTCGATTTAATCAGATAAAAAATAAAATACATTTTAAAAAAATGGCTCCAGTGATGGGACTACTAGTTTGTATTGAGATTGCACTCCATCACAGGAGCAAGCTTGGAGCGGTCGAAGTAAAAAAGAAAAGTGTGGTGTGCAATATAGTGAAATGAAAAGTGTAAAATTATACAGCAATGATGAAGAATGGCATCGACTATAGAGGACTACAAAACCCAGCAATAGTACATTGTACAGCACAATGCAGAATACCACCAACTATATAGAAATACAACAAATCCCAGCAATACATTATACATACAGTGTATAATGTATTGCTGGGATTTGTATTCCTCTATAGCTGATGGTATATTGCTCTGTATAATATACAGTACAGCAGAATGTACCATCAGCTATAGAGGAATACAAATCCCACTATCCCAGCAATACATTATAGAGCACCATGTGTGGGAAAGTGCAGGCTTACATGAGCAGTCTTCCAGCAACTTGTTTCTGAGATCGGTCCTGTCTATCAGCGGCTGGCATCCACCCACACCTGCTCCTCCTTACTTCTTCTCCCCGCATCCCTGTGCCGATCGTGGATGTGGGTGGGCGGTGAGCGTGAGGCGGGGAGGAGGTGCGGCGTGTGGAGCGTGGATGCGGGCGGGTCTGGCAGCGGCGAGCGTGAGGTGGGGAGGAGGTGCGGCGCACAGCGTGTGGAGCTGTGAACAGGGCCAACTGATCGGAAGCCGATTAATCGATGAATGAAAAAGTTGACAACTTTTTCAATAATCGATTATGTCGATTAGTTGTTGCAGCCCTAGTCATCGTTAAAGCCCAACTGAACTCCGGGCAAATCTTTTATTAACCCTTGCAGTGGCGCTGCTCCTGCATTGCAAGGGTTAACTGTGTTCTAGGTGCTAAAATAATAAGTTATCCTCGACTGATCCTCTGAGCTGGCTTGCTCCTAGACCGGTTCTTCCAGCCTCTCTCCCCTCCGCTGCTGAGGTTGTAAGGTCCCGGAGTCATCGCGTCCGATACACTGTGTATTGGACATGAGGATGCTGAGGGGCATATCACCGCTGGAGCAAAGGAGGGAGCGCTGTCATAGCCGGGCGGCTCCGAGCATCGGGTGCATAAAACTTTATTTTGCTCCCTAGACAGGAACGAGCCGTTAACCCTTGCAGTGCCGGGGGTAATCCCACTTTGCCCTTGCAGTGCCGGGGGTGGCCCCTCTGCAAAGGTTAATAAAAGCTTTGCACGGAGTTCTTCGTGAAATCCACTGAATACTATTCAGGTGCATCAAATCAAACGACGTGCAATATCTTAGTTTTCATAACACAGCAGCCACATCTTGAGTACAAATGTCTGTCCCATGAGCAGTGCTGCAGAGAAGGAACCTTTGCTGTCTGTGAGGAAGCAGAGGTATCTCTGCAGAGATCTGACACGTTCCCTGCTGAATCAAGGCTTGGGCTCTGCAATCACCGGGGAGCGTGTGCTTTGCTGATTGCAGAGCTCTTGCCCTGACTCAGCAGTGGGCACGTTGAACCTTTGCAGACGTACCCCCGCTTCCCCACATCCTCCTCTGCAGCATGCTGACACTGATTTCCAAATTTTGGGGATCGGACAAACTACCAACTCTTAATGAAGGGGATCCTTTCCTCATCCTTTAACCCTTTCACTAACACCGACTTATGCCATATGCCCTCTAAACCGACTCCCGGCTTTGCATTGCAGCTGATTCGAGTGGCTGTAAAGCTGCCCGTTCACATCCATGGGCTGCCAAATGTGCGCCCCCTGGGCCCCCCCTCCTTCCCGTCATCCTGGGCTCCGCCTTCCCTCCTGCATTGTGACCCTTTCTAAAGCATGTATTGACCCTCAATGCCTGGAGCTCACAGCCTGGCCTAGAGGTGGATATAGCCAGAAAGGCAAGATTATACTCATCCCACGGAATTACTTGTCAGAAGTCAGATGGAATGTGTGGAAGTGACCACTGTCATTCGTGATATCTGATAGTGGTCACCGTGAACTGGAAGCTTTTGGATGAGGACAAATTTGTGGTGGTGTAAGAATAATGTTTATGACTTTCACTTCCTTACATCCATATTGTGATTGTATATCATATTCAGTTCTGTGGATTTCCCCTTTTGCTCGCCTCCTGTAGCATCTCTGCAAAGCTGCTGCTGGGATTAAAGGAAAAGACACAAAAACAATGTTTTTAATCAGTTTGAGCAGATGGATAGTTCTGCTTCGAGAGGGAACAGTAAAGCACAATTACTGCGCAGCGTCCTCATAGCGGGCAACACAGCATGTAGATGTAGAGAGCAAAAGTGCTTTCAGAACATTAAAATGCATTCATATTTACATGCTGCTGGTAAGATTTGGTTAAAGTGAACCTGTTGTGAAGAAAATGGAAGGCACTAGTATACCAAATGACCAGAAATATGTAGATGCCCCCTCCAGAGTTCAGGAACAAAAATCCTAATCCATAGAGGCGGCATGGTTTGAGAAGGTCAGCGAGGTTTCACTACTTCACCCCTATTGAGGGCCTTTGGGATGAGTTGGAATGCTGATTACACTAAAGGTCTTCTCATCCAACATCAGTACCTAACCCTAACCCTAAGGGGGATGGATACCCTACCCTTACCCAATCTAACTTACCCTACCCCACCCCAACCTCAACCTAACCTATCCCACCCCTACCCTTACTCAACCTAACCTGTACCCCTTACCCAACCTAACTTAACCTACCCCACCTCAACCTAACCTACCCCACCTCAACCTAACCTACCCCACCCCTACCCCTTACTCATCCTAACCTACCTCCTACCGCAACCTAATTTAACCTAACTCAACCTAACATACCTACCCCAACCTAACATACCCCACCCCTAACCTCTACCCAAACTAACCTACCCCTGACCTCAACCTAACCTACCCCACCCCTACCCTTACTCAACTTACCCTACCCTTACTCAACCTAACCTACACCCTACCGTAACCTAACCTACCCCCTACCCAACTTAACCTACACAACCTCATCCTATCCTACCCCTACCCCTACCCTCTACCCCTACTCAACCTAACCTACCCCCTACCACAACCTAACTTAACCTATCTCAACCTTACCTACCCTCATATAGGTGTTTATATACCAATCTTTTTGTCAAATTTTAACTCCAGTTCACCCCCTAGGATTAGTGATGGGCTCAGGCGTGTTCGCAGCTCCATGTGCCGAGCCCACCAGGAAGCTGACAGCGCCGCAGCGCCAATCACAGGCACTGAGACATATCCTGATCTCTGCAGCTGCGGACCGGGATAATGTCTCAGTACCTGTGATTGGCGCTGTCGGCTTCCTGGCGGGCTCGGCACGTGGCGCTTCGAACACGCCTGAGCCCATCACTACCCAGGGTGCAGTTTGCAGATTTTGCTTTACTTTGGATCTTGGGATCCCCTCATCTAGCATCTCACAAAGCAATACAGATATTTCTGAATCGACTGCAGAGGCGCCCGCATTGCTTTGTGTGATCCAAGTGATGGAATTGATCTACAGCTTGCATCATAGACAATACTTGCTGATCAAAGTGGCCGACTTGTCTGTGTGACTCCCACACATGACCATTGGTCCCCTGCTTAGGAGGAGCAGCCTACAGGCCGGAGTACGAACCTGCCCTGAAATGTTCACATCTTTGATAAGCAGTGCTGGCCATGCCTGGCTAAGCAGGATTGTTTGGGTGAGCTGAGTATTCTTGTTGAGGAGTGTGGTGTGTGATGTCTGGGATGATGTATGCACGGACGCATGATATCTTTGTTATTTCAGAGTTATAAGTGTCTCTTCTTGCCTTGAATATCATTTTTCTTGCTTGTAAAGTAGATTAGTGTTTGCTACCATAGATGGCCTTAGACATTCTGTCAGAGTATGAGAGACCATGAATAGTTGGGGAGTGTATTTGCAGCAGGATGACATATGCACCATCATCCTTAGTCCTGACACTGAGAGCAACCGAGTAATGGCCAAAAATTCCTCATACAGACTTTTCCCGACATTTGTGACCTAGGGGTGCCTACTAAGGTCTTTTGAGACAATCGAATATGATTGTGACTACCTCACACTCTCCTAGTTTTCTGAATATATTTCTAGCTGAGGAAGTGACTGTATTTCATACACACCATTATTGACTCCATATTGTGTTCTTTGTCACACGCAGGCAAAAACGCTTCGGAAGCTGATCCAACAGACGTTCCGCCAGTTTGCCAACCTGAACCGAGAAGAAAGCATCTTGAAGTTCTTTGAAATCCTCTCGTCGGTGTACAGATTTGATAAGGAATGCTTTAAGTGTGCTCTGGGAGTAAGTACATGACAGAACATAACATACATACAGCTGCTGGCAGATGTCTAATGTTCGGTTTAATCCACAGGAATATTAAATGATGAAACTCTAAATTTGATTCTAAAATGTGCCTGTATACCACCTGCTTGTATAATTGCCTGCAAGCTAGCTAGCATTGGAGCTAACCTCCATGGTTATGGTATGGTAGCAGAAGTGCCTGCACTGGCTGCCCAAATGGCAGAGCAGTGATGGTTTGGTTCTTTCTGTAGCTTAAAGCCCGCCTCTAACCAAAATGTTTGTTTTTGATAAAGCAGGGACGAAAAATGTTGCAGTCTGTGGCAACACTGGGATATATCCTCCCACTTCCTGTGGCAGTGAGTCAGAGGAACACGGAGTGATGAAAAATCTCTCCAATGGGGACAGAGACTACAATAAAAGGAAATTTTTTAGTGCAGTGGGGAACATGAGAACTTTGACCAGGTTTTTATTGCCATTTGTGCCTTTCCTTGCTGATGATCACTTGTCCCAATGATCCTCTGTCTCCCTTAGTTCTTTACCTGGTGTCATACAGTGAGGGTAAAGCTCCCCAATAAAGTCACAGACAGCAATAAAACTTGATAGAGGTTTTATAAGTTTTTAGTGTTGAGAGCAGTTTTTATGTAGCATCAAATTTCCTAATTATAGGTCAGCATGCCAGGGGGTGGAGTCTGGGATCTCTAAATAATTTCAGACTCAAAGAAGGCAAGCATTATGAATGGCACCATTTTAAGCTGGGACTGATTCAACTTCCACGCAAGGTTAAAAATGTTTTTCAAATCTGTACCCTCAACTGATGAAAATCATAATGTTCAATTTTTTAGGGAATGATCTAAAACCGAGCATTACCAACCTTACTCCATGGTCCTGCAGTCTTCCTCCCTGGCAGCTCTGGTTTTGCTGACTGGCCCCCTTGAAGCTGCTCATCTTGGTCTCTAAGCAGTCTTGTCACCAATCCTTGAAGACGATCTTTTTGTCATTCTCTAACCGGTCTGGTTGCCTCCCCTCGAAGCCACTCTTCTTGGTCTCTAACCGGTCTCATTGCCTCACCTCAAAGTCGCTCTTCTTTTTGATTTCTGAGCATTCTTGTCAACAACCCTCGAAGCCGCTCTTCTTGTCAGTCTCTGACTGGTCTTGTTGCCGCCCCTCAAAGACCGATGCATTGTACCTAATGATGTAGGAGTGCCCACCCCGCATTCCAGCACTGGGGGAGAACAACCCTTTGAGACCATGGAGTAAGATGCTCAATTAAATCATCCCCTAATCAGGCTTTACATTCTTTATCAGATGGGTTGGCTGCACAATGTTAATGGTTTCATCTTTGCCCTGGGTTTTGCTTTAAATAAATGCTAAAAAGTTTCCAGTGACTATGTAGCTGCTATTAAAGAATATGTCAATTCTGTGGAAATTCTCCTATTCAGTGCGATTTCCCACAATTACTGAATAAAGAGCAGTGTGGATTGATATAAACAAAGCTCCCAGAATGTGCAGATTAACAGTCATCTCTAGGAGCCCCCCTTGTAACTAGGTGACTCTGGTTTCTGGTTTATGATTGTTCTCTTTTATAAGATTAACTTCCCCTCAACATTTCTGGATGCAGCTCAAACCACAAGACTTCTCCCTTCAGAAAAACAAAAGTGGTTTTCCTAGCAGTTTTCTGCGTGCACATGTCTTCCTTTATGTAATCACATCGCTTACTTTCAGCTTATGTTCTTTAAATAGCATTTGCAGAAAACCCCAATGTTCCTGTTTTCAAACTGATATTATGAGGAGATGAGAATTTGCGTTTTTATTATTATTAGTAGTATTCTACAGGATTTATATAGTGCCAGCAGTGAGCGCAGCGCGTTACAAAACTGAGGGAGACAATGCAATGAACAGTACAATTTCTGTACAGGAGGTAGGAGGGCCCTGCTCACGAGAGGTTACAATCTAGTATGTATGTTTCATCCTAATGAAGCCCTTTCCTAACCTTTTTAATACAAAGGAACCCTAAAAAAAACTTTTGTGCCTCAGGGAAATCCCTTTTTAGGCCTCATTCACACTGCTGCGCATATATGCGCGTACGTGCGTATTGTATCATATGTAAATAAATGGCTCACTACACATAGCTGTGTATGGAGCCGTATATTTGCGTAGCGTAAAAATGCGCAAAAACAGAATAGAACCCGAGATACATCCGGGCAGCGTATTTCTGCATATTTTACGCGCATACGCGTGTTTGCATGCGTATATGTGCATACAGTTCATTAAAATTTCTATTACGAATGATGCATTCTGGGATTACATATAGTGCACGCATATACGCACATATGCACGTATAGATACGCGCATATACGTGCATGTACGCGTATATACGCAATATACAATTTTGCTCTTGCGTTGTGTGTGAATGAGGCCTAATACTTAGCCCTCGCTCACACCTGAACGTTTTGTAGCGCGTTCTACACTCGACGAACGCTCTACAAAACGCTCAAAAATATAAATCCCATTGTATTCAATGGTCTCGTTCCCACCTTGGCGTATTTCCGCCCGTCCCTAACGCGCTACAAAACGGCCCACGCCTGAAAAGGTACAGGTACTACTTTGGGCCGTTTTGTTGCGCGTTTCCATTGGGATACAGCCAAGTAGCCTTCGGAAATGCGCGACGGTCGCGCAGCTTTTTTTACCGCGAATCGCGGTAAAAAATACGCGCGACGGTCGCGCATAATGCAATACGCCTAGGTGTGAACGAGACCTTACAGCTCGCGGTACATTGCCGTGTAAAATAAAGGATGTGGCACACTTAAACTATTGGTCACCCAGTGCTGCTCTGTGTAACAATATTATTTTTAATTATATATAAATGAAAGTAATGGCAAAAATAATAAAACATTGTTCTTTTTTATTGGTGGTTCATGGAAACGCGTCCAGGGACATTTATCAATGAATCAGTGACACAATTAGACACAAATCAAACTGCTTCCTAATTAGCAAGTCAATACAGGGCTAGTCTGTCTTCCTGTGTATTTGTCACCCCGGCATTTGCAATCCTTAGCAGCCAGCTGAGCCAATTTTGCAAAGTTCAGTACAAATACAGTGGTACCTCGGTTCACGAATGCTGCTGTTCGCGAACAGGGAGTTCGGCAAAATTTTGCTTCCGTTCGTGAACTTCGCATCGGGTGACGAACACAACCGCAGCCATCTTCCCTGCTCTGACACTGGTCGTGACTTCCTCTAGTCGAGATGGTAAAGGATGTCACCAGCACACCAAGCTGATGTCCATATTAATGACAGACATTGCCATTCAATAGCAAGTGCTTTCGGGGCCTCGCTGGGTCATTCTGAGCCTGATGACGGGGACCCTGCGAGGCCCCGAAAGTACTTGCTATTGAATGGCTATGTCTGTCATTAATATGGACATTTGCTGAGTTTATCAGCTTGGTGTGCTGGTTACATCCTTTACCATTTCATATGTTTTCCCGGTGCCTCCGTGGTCACTGCGAGCACCCATTCACCTATACCATCTTCCAGGAGATCCGGTAAGGAGTGCAGCAAGATATACATATTTTTTTCCTCTAGTCGAGATCGTGGTCTGATCACAGTTTGATTCGGTTCGTGATCAGAATTGTGGAACTTATTACGTTCGTGAACCGAGGTACCACTGTATAGCACTGAAGATGAAACAGAGTTTTACTGTAAAGAGACGCACAGCTAGGACGTGGTCGGGGTCATGTTTTTTTCTGTCGCAGTGATACTTTAAAGCAGCAGAGGGAAGAACTCCTGAATCAAGCTGTAACCTTGTAGTAAATCTACCTCCTAATCCATCTCACTGCTCCTGTTGAGCATTTCCTTGCTGTGCGACAGGATTCAGAATCGTCCCCTCTAATGTTTTATAATGTTTCATACGGTCTCACAGTGTCTTTTAGGAAAGTGTTGGGTCTCATGTGTCTTCTTACTCATCACCTTTTTTTTTCTTTCCCCCTTCCTGTCACTGTTAATTCTAACTATTAAAGTCCAGTTGGATTATTTCGGTGGAGCTGGCGATCGGCCCTGAAGAGGGGATCAGTTACCTTACAGACAAAGGATCTAATGTAAGTTTCTGGGTTGTGTGTGTGTTTTCTTCCATACACTTTTAATTTCCCTATTCTGGTACACAGGATACACCTGAGGAAAGTGAGAATGTACTGTAGGTGGAAGTGGAGATAGAAATAAAACATTTTGGAGATGCATGTGCGTATGTCCTCTTCTTCTGGTGACTTCCTTGGGCATAGCCTGCCCAATACCACCGGTCCAGCTCTTTAACCCCGTGTAGGCTGCATGTGAATAGACAAAAATAGAGTAGTTTAAAGTGAACCTGTGTTTTGCTCATGTAAGGAAAAAGAACAGGTTTACTTTAATTCCGTCCTCCCTAGCATCATATACTCGTCTTGTGGACTGTCCTCGCCGTCCTCGGGTATAATTCAGTGCTTTGGGTCTTGCATTAAATGTGATAACGTCAGCGGACCTCTGACTGCCAAAGCACAGGGGTTGAAGAAGTTGCAAGTGCCGGTCTTGGAGCCTGCGGGAGAAGGGATCAGGTAAGAAGAAGTCCTTTACGCAGGTACCCTAGACATAAATTAGAAGTTAACTCTTGAAGTGTGGGGGTATCTCAACTGCAAGGGGAGTTTTTTTTGGTTTTCTTATTATTCTGGAGGTAGAGTTTAAAGTGACATTAAACTCTCAGATTTTTTTACATAAACCAATACTGTAATGTGTGCCTTACTGTAATCCATGGTTGTTTCCCTTCTCTTTGCTGCTCTTCCTTTTAAATCTGTATCTGTTCTCATGCTTGGGGAGAATTTCCCTTTGGTAGTGAGTGCCTACCGCATGAGAAGAGAGACGGATTTAAAAGGAAGAGCAGCAAAGAGAAGGGAAACAACCATGGATTACAGTAAGGCGCACATTACAGTATTGTTTTATGTTAAAAAATCTGAGGGTTTATTGTCACTTTAAGCTCAGCTTCTCTGACTTTGGAGATGAACCCTGCCCCCTGTATCTAAGCCTCACCTAAATAAATCCTCATGTTTGAGAGCACCACCAGTAAGATAGTCATGCATGTATAGATTTTTTTTGTCATCAGCCCATGGCCCAAGCTATAGAGAATCATACTCATCCACACGGAACAGTGTGGATGGAGGAATTTCCACTGCCAACTAGGGATGTACCGATACCGAGTATTTGGGCAAGTACTCGCCCAAATGCTCCGATACCTTCCCCAATACAGGAACTTCAGTGCCGTAGGGGATCATGGAGCCGGTTTCCCGGGCAATCAGGAAGCCGTGTGGTGAGTAATGACCCGCCTCCCGGCTTCCTGATTGGCCAGGAAGCTGCCTTCCCGGCCAATCAGCATCCAACAGGCCAAATAGCCGGCTCCTTGCTGATTGGCAGGGAAGCCGGCTTTCCAGCCAATTAGCATGGAGCCAGCTTCCTGGCCAATCAGGAAGTCGGGAGGTGGGTCATGATGGGCCGGGAAGGTGGCTCCATGCTGATTGTCAAGGAAGCCGGTTTCCCAAACCATCACAATTGAGCCAGCCAAACAACAGGGAGCCGGCTTCCAGGGCAATCAGGAAGCACCCGTATCTCAGTACTCGGTATCGGCGAGTACCGAAAGCAAAATATCGGTACTTGTACTCGATAATGAAAAACGGGTTTGGGTACATCTCTACTGCCAACTGTTAAATTAGATAGCTATTGTCTGACTACCTAAATAGTGACTGCATCTGATTTTCCTGTATCAGCCCTTACATCTCTTCTCCCCCCCCCCCCCCCCCCCTCTCTCTCCCCTC
>NW_017306948.1:710154-725151 GCF_000935625.1 Nanorana parkeri | reverse complement strand
CTCTCTCTCTCTCTAATACACATCAGTCATCAATTCTGTAGAGTTACCTTATGTGATGTATCTTTGTTTCCTCTAGCCAACCCACCTTGCAGACTTCACTCAGGTGCAGACCATCCAGTATTCCAGCAGTGAAGATAAAGACAGGAAAGGGATCTTACAGTTGAATATTGCCGGAGCCCCGGAGGTAATTATAGTGACCTGAGTATTGCTGTAACCGGAGATGTGATAACAGGAGCAACAACCATACTAATTACAGGAAATCTGTAACATACAGTAATCCCTTGTTCTGCACATGTTCTTCGGTACAAGCCTAAAGTATATCTAAACGCAAAAAGAGATATGTGATATATTGCAGCGTTCCAGTCCTTAGAGGTGGTAGCTGCATTCGTTTTCTTTTTTCAGGCTATTTTTTCTTTATCTGTTAATCTGCCAGCAGCAAACTTCCTGTGCTAGAGCAACACTGCTTACTGACAGTACGGTATCTAGAGGAGGATTGCATGCACAATTTTTTGCAACCGCACTTTACTGGAACACACGGCATTGCGGTAGCGTGCGTTCCAGTGCGGCCGATCACACTGTGGGTGGGAGTGTATATATATATATATATATTTTCCCCCCCCCAATAATTGTATTGTAAGCACATGGCACTTGAATAGCTTCAGCCATGGAATGATACAGCAGGTAGTGGGCGGGTGAAATGGACAGCCTGCTATTGGCCATTTCAAATTGCAGGATGGCTATTGCACCCGCCCACTGCTTGCTGTGCCTTCCTCCCAGCATGGAGAAGAGAGCTAGGGGATCCAACCAACTAATCGATAATGAGAATAGTTGACAGCTATTATCATTATCAATAATAATCGATTAGTTGGTTGCAGCCCTAATAAGCTTTATGAATTTCCTTTTAAACACCGAAATACCACAACATGTGTATATATAATATGGATAGAGGGAAATACTCCAATCCATCCAATGAAACCTGTAGTGAATTAAAAAAAAAAAGTTATTGTTAAAATTAGCAAACAAGCGTTCTAATAAAAACACCAAATGCATGATACTTTCGTGAACATATACAGATGTAGCAAACATTAATGAAATGACATATACAGTGTGTGTACAGTCATCTTATCCTGATTGGAGTTCTGTTATAAATTAATTGACCCCCCAGGCTTGCAGGAGTTAATAAGTGAACACGGTCGTCCCTGTATTACATTTATGTCCTTGACACATCAGTGTGCAGCTGACAGATCTAGCAGAATGATAAAGCCTCTTTTGTTTTCTCCATCCTCCTTTCCCCAGCCTCTCACTGTGACAGCCCCGTCCCTCACCATCGCGGAAAACATGGCGGACTTAATAGATGGATACTGTCGGCTTGTCAGCGGGGCCTCGGAATCCTTTATCATCAGGCCACAGAAAGGTAAATTGATTTCTTTGCCTCAGTTCCGGCTGACAAACCACCCGGTGTCCTCGGAGTCCGGGAGAGAGACAGAATTAGAGCTCGTCGGTGTATGTGCCAGGTTGCAAAATAGAAGACTCTGCATGTTCATACGTCTACTGTTTGTGTCTAGCACAGTGGAGGGATCGGACGGTCCCAACACTGCATGGCACACAATCTATTGCAAACAGGCCTGATATCCTGTTTACTGTATTCTGCATGATCAAAGCAACAGCATATCACCACCGAGAAGAAACCTCTGGTCTGAGCGGGCTTCATGCTATTGCGGTGTATTTAAATTGTTATGAGGCTGTTATGGAGAGCACGGAGCTTATCAGAACCGCTGAAGGTTTGTGTAATTCATCACTGTCTTGTGCAATCCTGCTGGTTCTCTAATGAAGATGTAGAATGTATGGAGGGAGAGTTTAAGAAAATGCTTTAAAAAAAAAAAGACGTGTTTAGAAAGAAATAAAGGTGCTACGGAAAGTTCGACTTCCCTGGCTTCAGTTCTTTTACTGGCCAGGTATTAGTATGCACTGATAAAGTCTCACCCCCGCAATGTTGTACCAAGTCAGTGATGGGGAAAGTATGAAGAGCAGCCTTATGGACTTTCCAGAGGATGCTGCACTGCTTACGTATACTGGGCTGTGTATATCCTTCAGCGCTGAAGCTAAAGCAGCTGTCCAATATCAAGAAGCTTGCTCTGAAAGCTAAACTCCAGGAAATATGATCATTCACACTAGGGATGCACCGATACTGAGTATTTGGGAGAGTACTCATACTCGCCCCAAATGCTCTGATGCCTAGCCCGATACTTCCGGTATCAGGAAGCCAAGCAGCATGTCATTACACGCTGCACGGCTTCCTGATTTGCCGGGAAGCCGGCTCCATGCTCTCTGTGACGAGAGAGCATGGAGCTGGCTTCCTGGCCAATCAGGAAGGCGGGCAGCGTGTAATGTTGCGCTGCTCGGCTTCCTGGTTGGTCGGAAGCTCGCCAATCAGGAAGCCGGGCGCCGTGTAATGACGAGGAGCCCGGCTGTCTGATTGGTTGGGAAGCCGGCTTCATGCTCCCTTGTCACCTTATGACGAGGGAGAAACATGGAGCCGGCTTCCCGGCCAATCAGGAAGCTGGGCGCCGCGTCATTACATAGCGTCCAGATTGGCCAGAAAGCCGGCTCCATGCTTTCTCGTCACCTAGGGACGAGAAGCATGGGGACAGCTTCCCTGCTAATCGGGAAGCCAGGTGGTGAGTCTTTACACGCTTCCCGGCTAATCAGGAAGTCAGGTGGCGAGTCATTACACGCCACCTGGCTTCCTGAATGGGACTTCCGGTATTCTATATCGGCGAATAACGAAAAAAAATATCGGTACTCGTACGAAATACCGGTATTGTGCATCCCTAATTTACACACTGCACTGGGTGTGTAAATTATCATTAAAAAGACACATGTTCTGTGTGGAGGGCGGCTGCAAAGTATAAAAATCTTACCTTGCTGTATGCCACCTCCTACACCTAATGCTGCTCTTCCAGGTGCTGCGGGGAGGGAGGGAGGGAGGGATGGGACTCGAGCAGTAAAGTACTCCAGTCACATCTCCGCTCCTTCCTTCTCGCCTCTGATCACAGAGCGCCTTGTATTCTTTGAAATAAATACAAGACAGTCTGTGAATGGACAAGTAGGGAGACGGGGATGGTACCGGAGCACTATACCGCTCAAGTTGCGTCCCTCACTCCCAGCAGTGTCCGGAAGAACGGCGTTGTGCGTAGGAGCGGGCATGCTGCAGGGTAGTATTTGTGGCCGTCCTTCACACATAACATGGAGCTTATTAATGGTAATTTGCACACCCAGTGTGGTGCGTACATGATAATTTTTCCAAGATATTGCTATTGGAGGGCTGGCTTTAAGTACAGCGCTGAAGGGCGTACACATTCCAGTATATACCAGTATATGCAAGCCCTTCAGCATATTACAGCAACTCTTCCCAGAGGTTGTGTGGGTTTGCAACAACTGAAACTATACAAGTGGTTATTATCACACGCACAGTTTTTTCAGCATCATGGATCATGATATATAACATCATTCTTTGTGATTGATTATCTACCGTCCATGTTTGTCTTTTGTGAAATGAACTAGCCGAGGCGTGCTCGTCTCTCCAAATTCCTTACTAGTGGTATCAGTGTGCAGCGCAGCATACAGAATGTAGCGGCCTAAGAAGTGTAAATCAGTAGATCCAGAAACATGGCAGGTTAGTCTGTTTTCATTTCATAAAGCTGGGTTAGAAGTATATCCAGGGACACCGACTGAACAAGGCTCTAAAAAAAGACCGTTGGCAGCTGGATTTTTTCAGGTGAAGCGGCTTCCTGGCTCCGGGGACTTGTCCTACCAGCTCAGCTACTGTTATGGTTCATTTAGACTTTGTGAAACAGACAGGAACATTTGCAGGTCTCTTGGCTGCATTTATCCTGAGCGAGGAATAATAATGGCCCACGGCCACCAATTGCATTTAGATTTTTCTTCTCCAACTGTCATTTTTCAGTCCTGGCTGGAAACGGATTGTTGGCTCTGGGACATCAATGGTACAAATCAGACAAGAGACATGTTTATGTTTCACATCCGTTTAAATCGATCTGATTTGAGGGACCACAGATCATGAAAGTCTGAACCCTTCAAGATTAACTCCAGTTTGGTCGAATAAATGAAATCTGTCTCTCCGCCCCCCTGCATATGCACAAAACATTGCCCTTTTAGTCTAGGGGGGTTTAATGGCGAGCAATACTTTCCTTTTCCTCACATAGCAGCGGGCACGCTTGTCTTCTTTGCTCCAGCTTCAAAAGCGCAGGCCCTCAACATCACCACGATCAGTGCAGGTTCTACATTGTATGTGATGATATCAAAAAGATGGGAGAAGTCCGTCGATACCCAAACCAGCAGGGAGGAAGCCTACGGCACTGCGGTGTGAGGGAAGTATTGCTCTTTGTTGGGGCCCCTTAAACTAACACAAGCATTCTATTGAGTGTATGCAGGTTGGGGAGGGGGCAGATTTCATTTGTCTTGTCAGCCCGCAGGCCAAGGCTTTTGGTCATATTACCATCACTGGTGAGAACCTGGGTCAGCTTTTTCACTAGGGATGCACCGATACAGTTTTTTCAGTATCGAGTACGAGTACCAATACTTGTTTTCCGGATACTCGCCGATACCAAATACCGATACCGGAAATCCCATTAAGCCAGGCGGCATGTAAAGACTAGCCACCCGGCTTCCCGATTAGCAGAGAAGCCGTCTCCATGCTTCCTTGTCACCAGGTGACGAGGGAGCATGAGGCCAGCTTTCTGGCCAATCAGAAAGCCGGGGGTGTGTGCAATAACTCCAGTCATTACATGCTGCCCAGCTTCCTGATTGGCCAGAAAGCTGGCTTCATGCTCCCTCGTCACAAGTGATGATTCCTGATACCGGAAGCTCACGTATAGGCTAGGCACCGGAGCATTTGGGTGAGTACGAGTACTCGCCCAAATACTCAGCACCAATACCGATACTAGTATCGGTATGTATGCATCCCTATTTTTCACCACACAGAATGTATTTCAGACCCGCTATTTCTATTCTTTTATCTCTGTACATCCGTACATAAAAATAGATCCTGCCATAAATTCAATGAGGCTTCTGGCTTCCTGTATTGCTCAGTCAACACTGCCTCTGCTGCACTGAAATTACCAGCTGTGTTGTCAGCTCGGCCTAGCTGCGTTATACAACTCCACCCTATTCCCGTTCTTATCTTTTGCTCTTTACATTCATGTATTGATTTTGTTTCCAGCAAAACAATGCTGCTGCCTTTACTCCCAGGAACCTGTCATTACACGCTGCCCGGCTTCCTAATTGGCTGGGAAGCTGGCTCCATGCTTTCTCGTCACCTAGTGATAAGAAGCATGGGGACGGCTTTCCTGCTTATCAGGAAGCCGGGTGGCAAGTCTTTACACCCTGCCCGGCTTCCCGGCTAATCAGGAAGTCAGGTGGCGAGTCATTACACTCTGCCTGGCTTCCTGAATGGGACTTCCGGTAATCTGTATCGGCGAGTACCGAAAAAAAAAATATCTGTGCATCCCTAATATATATCCATGACATTAATATTTCAGTGCGTCCACTTCAGAACAAATAATTTGGGTTAGTCAGGCATGGCTTTTCTGACCGGCCCCAGTTTGGAAGTGCGTATTTCTCCCCGAGGTCAGAATGTGAGAGAAAACATGAAGTGTTCCGATCATCCTCGTCCTTTTCACCCGGCCCCCGCAGTTTGATCACATTATTAAACTCATTGCTTTGTGAGTCGGCCGCATTTCTATAAACAGACGTTGCAATCCTCTGGTGGGTTCGGGTTATTTCTCACGTTTCATGTTTTGATTGCTTGTAATTGGCTCCCGGTGGGACAGGTGAAATGTGATATTCTGTAACATGTGCAGGAAGAGTCAATGTCGGCGCTTTTATTTCTATATTACAGCTTATTCTCAGCTGTAACATTGTGCCGGATTATATTATATAGCAAAAGATCTTCAGGCCAGACTGGAGACCTAATGGAGACCCCTCTCCATCTGAGCCCCGTGTCATATGATGTCATTTGATGTCATTAGCTTGAGGCAACATTCTACATTAATGCATGCAGGGGGCAATGGTCCCTATAATGTTTTACAGTTTGTTTCAGATAAAAACAACACAGTCATTGCCCAAAACTTAATAGTAGGTACCTGCAAGAGAAGACATATTATACTTAATATTAGGGCTGCACCGATGCTATTATCGTTGCCGATGTCGAGTATTTGGGCGAGTACTCGTACTCATCCAAATGCTCCGATGCCTAACCCGACACTTCCGGTACCTGATTGGTCGGGAAGCTGGCTTCATGCTCCGTCCATCATGATTGGTCGGGAAGCCGGCTTCACTTGTTGCTAGGTAGCCTTGATTCCTGATCAATCAGGAAGCCAGGCAGTCTCGGGAGGGGAAGCCGGTGTTCTTTCGATAGAACACTGGCTTCCTGATAATCGGGGCACACGGCACCGGTGTCAGTATTCGATATTGGCGAGTACCGAAAAACAATTGGTACTCGTACTCGATACCATAAAAACGGTATCGGTGCATCCCTAACTACTTGGACTCCTAGAGGTCTGTTTGTAGAACTTTGCTGGACAGATGCTGTACACATGCCACTAAAGCCTCTAGATGGCGCTGAGGAGTATCTGTACTCTTCACTGCAATCCAGGGGCACTAGTGCAATGCAAAGGACATCTTCCCAGCTATACACAGGGCATACATTTCACTGAATTGGATTTTTTTTACATTTTCGGCTATAGTTCAGCGTTAGCAAGTCACTTACCTGGAGCAAGCATGCAGCTAGGGAAGTCATAAGCCCTGATCTGTGTGCTTGTTTTAGGGCAGATACCCGCCAGGTAGTACAGTCATTGCCATAACATCATGACAGTTGGCAACTCTTAAAATGAAAGTCAGCAACTCTGATATTTTATTCAGCACAGTCTTTATCCACACACTCAGGGTGATAACATGTATGTTTATGTAACAGGTATTTCAAAAACATCTGATCAGGCTCATCCTGCGTAGTTCATAAATAATGGAGTCTCCCTTTCATTTGATCTGAGGGCCACATACACAGTAGAATAGAATGCAGGTTGCTCAAGGACAATTGGCACGTCGGAACTGAAACCACCAGCCTGATGCCAAATATTAGAAAAGGATAAACAAATGGCTATCAATTGGTAGCAAAATACAAAGAGGAAAACAACAAATGGAATACTGTAACATAAAAAGGGTTCAAATCCAGTTCTAGCTCAAGTCAGGGAAGAGGCCGAACCTTTCTCTGATTGTTGTTGCTCTTTGTGTTGGAGAGTTTCTCCTCGCTTGTATCCTTGACACATTGGTGACAATAAAAAGTGGTTTCTTTTCATTCTTGACTCAACAAAGAAGGGTTAGGGCTAGGGTTGCACCGATGCCGGTTTTTCGGTATGGAGTGTGAGTAGCAATATTTTCTTTTCGGTACTCGCCGATACCAAATACTGGAAGTCCCATTGAGGAGGCCAGGCGTCGTGTAATGACTCGTCACCTGGCTTCCTGATTAGCAGGGAAGTCGTCCCCGTGCTTCTCGTCACTAGATAGCATGGAGCCAGCTTCCTGGCCAGTCAGGAAGCCACTCATCCTCATAGATTGAGCCCGCGTGTGACAATGAAACTGTCACACGTCGGCTCAATAGATCGGGAAGTGAGCGAACCCATACCGTCGCTCGCTCACTTCCCTGCCACTCACGGCTCCCTGCAGGGATTCTCCCCTTCCCCGCTCCGATCCTCCAGCGCTGACTGGAAGAACAGATGGGAGAGGGGGCGGGCACAGCTGGCTCTGCCTCTAGAAAGGCAGAGCCAGCTGTCACTCACGCATCTGGGTGAATCCAGACAGTAATGTTGGGATCCTTCCCGGCTGCGGCGTCTCAGTATATTGCGGGCTGTAGCTCGCGTTAAACTGAGCTTTGGGTCACCGGGGGACGTTAGTATATGTCCTCCCGTTGCCCTAAAGAGAACTATGGGGAAAAACACTGACCCCATAGTTCTCTTTTAAGGCTTAATTTAGAAATAAATGGTTTCGTTTTGCCAATCTGTTGCTGGCATTGTTCCTCGGTTTAATACTGAAGATGTCTGATACATTTACAGTAATAAAAAAAATAGTCCGATAAAAAGTATTGAAAAATTAAGCCATATGAGAAAGTCCTTTTGCTTTTTTATATTTGGTATCACACTTGTTGTGTAGCTGTTTTGGTAGCCTCGGTTTAATACTGAAGTTGTCTGATACATTTAGAGCCGTCCCCATGCTTCTCGTCACTAGATAGCATGGAGCCAGCTTTCTGGCCAGTCAGGAAGCCGGGCGCCATGTAAAAAAAATAGTGAAGTAAAAAAAAAAAAATGGAGCCATATGAGAAAGCCGTTTTGCTTTTTTTATATTTAGCATCAGCCTGATTGTGTAACTGTTTTGCGGGTTTATTAATACTTTTACATAAGAAGAATTTTGTGCCGGCTAGTAGAACACAGAAGCATTTGGGTGTAGAAGAAGTGCATTTGGGAGCTGTGCCCTTTAGTAGACTTACAGGACGACTACTCAGCTGTGTGCTGAACAATGAATCCCCTCACAATGACAGATTCCCCTGCAGTAAAATCTTCTGTGTTCATTTATCATAGTGTGTGAATGAAGGGCTGTGCTCGTTCTTCATTGTGTCTGGCAGTAGGAGAGGAATGCGAGAATCTGATTGATATGGGCCACACACATTTTGTATTGATACACTTTGATGAATTGGGTTACCGTAGCACCCATGGCATGCTAAAGTGGCCCGCCAGGTGATGTTATGTCTGAATCTAAATGCAGAAAACAAAAATGTAATACAGAACAAACAAACTAGAACCGATTCCTCCATCAATGTTATAACTGTTGATGGAGGAAATCTCCTTGATCGGTTTCCTTTGTAGTCTGACAGCAGCCGCCGGCCCGCTGTCACCATACCCGGGCAGAGCTGGCTGATCATTAGCTGCTAGCTCTGTCCGGCCTGTACAGCAGGGCTGGAGTGTGAGAGGAAGAGGCAGCACTGGGAGACAATCAGAGCTGATAGGAGGAGAGATCAGAGTGATGGAGAGATGAGCTTATCACTGTCCTGCATCTCCTTTACTGTCTAGTCACAGACTTTGGACATGGGTTGAGTCAGAGGAAGTGGATTGGATGGTGCTGGCCATCAGACCGCAGCCTTGTAGCTGCAGGAAATATACTGCAGGGTAAATCTCTGAACTGAAGGTGAATAGTGCAGCACACACGCATGCATGCACACACACGCCGGTTTTGTTCATTTATCTTTATATGGCATATGCGTTGTTATTCTGGGCTGGATCTCTGTTCCAAGAGTCTTCCATATCTCTCTGTATCCATATCTAATCTTCAGCATTAATCTCCTCTTCCTCATCTCCTTCCAGTGTTCTGCCTGATCAGACATGCTCATTTTCTGATGCTGGGAAATCCTTTATAAATCAAACACAAATGATAACTTGAACTTGGATGTATGTCATTGTCTTGACATTTATCGTGTTTTGATAAAAAATAAAACTAAAATCACCTTTTTCCTTTTTTTTCCCCTTTTGCTTTTTTGTACAGAAGGCGAAAGAGCGCTTCCCTCCATACCAAAGTAAGTCACTTCTCTTACTATCCTTTTATATGTCTATAGGAACTGTTCAATGTATTAGGAATACTGTTCTTTGTTGGAATTCCTCATTGAGAAATATGAATCTGATACTCTACCTCCATTTCTTCTGGCCGTTTCCCTTTCCCACTGAAATGTAAGCAGAACTCCAGCTTCTGAACATACCTAGGCTGGCAGAATGTGATGGGAGTCCCCCCATCCTTGGTCTGTGCAGGTTCTCATTCATCCAGGTCATGGTATATCTGTAAACAAATAAGTCAAGGCAACTGGACTTGCTGTATTTTTCTTGAAGACGTTTCACTAGTCATCCAGTGAAAAGCATGACAAGCGGAAGAATTTGGTCATCCCATATGTAGCTGGGGTGTCTGAGAAACTCAGAATGGTTTTTAAAAAACATCACATTCCTGTCTGATTTAAACCCAGCAATACACTGAGGCAACAACTGGTTCACCCAAAAGACCCAACGCCAAAACACAAGATGAACAGCATTGTGTATGCCGCCAAGTGCAGTGAGGAGTGCTCAGAATTGTATGTCGGTGAAACAAAACAGCAGCTACACCAGCATATGGCACAGCATAGAAGAGCCAAACCCTCTGGTCAGGATTCAGCAGCGTACCTACATCTGAAGGGAAAAGGTCACTCCTCTGAAGATAATCGAGTACTTAATTTTTGTACAAGTCTTTTTGAATTGAGAAAGCTGGTCGGATGACCAGTGAAACATCCTCAAGAAAAATACAGCAAGTCCAGTTGCCCATCCTTGGTCTTTGAACCACTTTTCCTAATATAGCTGATGCATTAATGTTCCCTCAGTTCCAGTAATCTGAAGCAGCATCGCACAGCAATTTCCGGTCTCGTCTTGCTATCATTTACACCCCCCATGGCTGTCCAGGCTACAGGGGCAATGTCATTACTAGCCATGCAAAAGAGGCCCTATTAGTTATGAGACTTGTGGTCCCAGTATGGGTGCATGCCGCCTTGATGGCGCAAACATGGCTACTCTCTGCCCATGGTATAAAGAGGAAAGGAAAGCTGATGGCAATGTGAGCCAAGAGAAAAACACTAAACTGAGAAGTTAAATGTTAAAAATGCATTCAAGAACCTTAATTATTAACATCAATGAGGGGAATTTATCAAAACTGGAGCAGACAGAATCTGGAGCAGCTGTGCATGGCAACCAATCAGCAAAATAGCAAAAAGTTTTCCTGGCACATTTTACTGTTTAAAGCCCATTCCGTGTGCACCTTACTGTAAAGCTGGGGACAAATTGATGAGTGTGTTTGTCATCTGTTTTGCTTGGCAACCAATCAGCGTCTCACTTTCATTTTCAAATCTTAACTGAACAAACTAGAGAGAAGCTGATTGGTTTCCCTGGGCAACTGCTCCAGATTTTGTCTGCTCCAGTTTTGATAAATTCCCCTCATGTATCTTATTTGTGTATCACTCAGCTGTAGATCCTCCAATCATCTCTGAATTGGTGCTGACATTGTCCTTCCTTCTGGAGGGGGGCTACTTTTGTTCTCCTTGGTCCCTGTGTGCGCTGTAAAGTAGTCACCACTCCAAGCTCACTCCAGGGATAGACTACAATCTCATGTTTAGTTTACTAATTTGTATTGAGATTGTAGTCCATCCCGGGAGCAAGCTTGGAGCGGTGACTACCTAACAACACACACACCATGGGGAACAAAAGTAGCCCCCCTCCAGACTTAAGGACAGTGTCAGCACCAACTCAGAGATGATTGGAGGATCTACAGCCCAGTGATACACAAGATACAGTTTTGGAAGTTTCCACCTCACCTCTTATTCCATTGACAACAAATGTTGGATCTTCCCATCATGTTGGTGCTGATTTCTAAATCTTCCACCTATCATATAGGTGGGTGAATGCTGTTCAGGCAGCACTACTGGCACTAGATGGAGCTAAGGAGCATAGGATTTTCCTATGGTCCTCGGCTTCATCCAGAGGGGGGAGTGCCGTTCGTGCAGCTATACGCTGGGTTTAAGATTTACAAATCGGCCCCTTTCTGACCTGGCCACAGTGATCACCAAGACAAACAGAATGAATATACTGAGCGGGCACACATACTGCAATAAAATAGGGACTGAGGTCACTGTTTTTTTTGTTTGTTTTTTTGCTTTGTGTGTCCTGTGCAAACACTTTAATTGCTGTATGTCGGTCATGAATACACTTTAAAGTCTTCCTTTTGATTTCCTGCTGCTTGGAGGGATATAGGCAATGTTGTATGTGCCATAAGGAGTCATAGACTCTATGGCATTCCCTGCTGGATTTCACCACCCGGAAAATGCCCATCATGCCTCAGGGCCACACTGCTCAAGCACTAGCACAACCATCCTCAGCCAGAGTTCTCTGGAACCCTAAGGTTCCTCCAGAGGTTGGTAGGGGTTTCTCCAGAGGTTGGTAGGGGTTCCTCCTGAAGTTGGTAGGGGTTCCTCCTGAGGTTGGTAGGGGTTCCTCCTGAGGTTGGTAGGGGTTCCTCCAGAGGTTGGTAGGGGTTCCTCCTGAGGTTGGTAGGGGTTCCTCCTGAGGTTGGTAGGGGTTCCTCCAGAGGTTGGTAGGGGTTCCTCCTGAGGTTGCTAGGGGTTCCTCCAGAGGTTGGTAGGGGTTCCTCCAGAGGTCGCTGGTTGCTACTTCCATATGAGGATGCCTTCATGGTTCTGGGTCTAATGCCACTAAGAGCCAAGCAACATGACACCAATGATCTCTTTAGCTGTCTATAAGGGTGACATTATAATCACTATAAGGAGAGCATTCTTCCCACTGATCCCTGATGAATTCACTCAAGCAGGGGTTCCCTAAGACCTGGGGGTACAAATATTGAGAATAGACACACAATGATAGACAATGGCTCTCAGGCTACAGTGATCCCATCTAAGCTAAACAGTTTCTACTCGCATGATTTGCACAACCAAAAATCACCTGCATTTGATTATGGAATTTCGTGGTCAAACGCTAGAACAATGGAGGCCTGTGGGGTGACCTACAAGGTTGTATGTGGCCTGTGTTAGCTGGGTAAGATTGCGCAATGCTCTGATCACATGCAGCAAGTCACGGCTGTCCAAAACTGTGTGGAGAGTCATATGCAAACGTTTGAGCAGCCCCTGGTGAAGTTGCACATGTTTTCGATGTGATCAGAGGTTTACAAAGAATCTGTCGGGGCACAGTCTTCATTTTTACAGAATTCTGTGAATTCCCTGGTAGTGTGCTCCGACATTCTCCTGCCATTTCAGGTGGCAAATAAGGTTGGGAATGCCACTGGGCAGACTTATGTAAATCTCAACATAGGATTGCCGTAAGCACAATCTCTTTGGCAGGTAAAATAGCTAGCTGTGTTTCATTTGTGTATTTAGCCTCCTGCCTGGAGTTCAGCTTTTAAGGGCTCCTAGAACTGAAAACAGCACAAAGTCTGTTAATGCAGCAGCCAAATACTCTCTGGGCCCTGAAAGGGTTAACTGGCTCGGGTGTCCAGAAAACACAGGAAGTAAAAGCCACATATGCTTTATGTACATATAAGCGGCGTGCATACAGCGTCCTGTATAATTGCCCTTTGTAGCCCTTGTCCCTGACAATAGTCCAGTATTCTGAGACGCGGGGTCCCGTGGAAGGGATCTTTCAGGAAATTCTAGTTGAAGCCGACCCTGCTTGAAACGAGTTAACGGATGACAAGTTGTGTCATTTCTGCAGCCTGGCTGTAAAATGAGTAAATTCCTGACATATCCTCCATGACGTGCTGCCTCTGCAGTCAATTCCTGGTTAAATCTCAGCCCGGTGGGTGGAGCCAGCTGTGTTTACCCCCGCCGTCTTTCAATACTGTGCCTTGTTCCCCCACCACCCCACCCTCTGTGTCTTGCTGTGGAATGGATCGGTCCTGCTCATTGCATAAGGTAGCCTGAGAAAGTGAATGCAGCGTCTATGCGAGTGCGGAGAATGTGCACCATTCACAGATGCAATCCTCTCTCTTCCTACAGGCTCGCCAACAGTGAGAAACATGGATTGAGACCACACGCCGTCTCCGTCTCAGGTAGGAACAGAAGCCGATTTAAAGTATTGTCGTAAAACTTTTCTGAATGTGTACGAGGTGCTTGTCTTGTTGGACAGGTTCAGGCGTCAAGGGGTATATGGTGGATGCTGTCGAACAGAGTATGCTGACTCCTGTGGTTCTCTTATAGTTTGAGGTGCTTGCTATAGACGTGTTTATTTTTACTAGCTTGATATTGCCTTCCAGTAACCTGATGGGCTTATGTAAAGCAAGCCTTTTATTAGAGAAACATGATGGCTACCTTTGCTGACCTCTCAGTGTTGCCGGGATCTAATGCTGACCCTTTTGCTTCAATACTTTGCGTCACAGAAGTTGAACAAGTGTGCCGAGAAGAATTTCGGACTTTTCAAATCTACATGTTTGTTCCAGGTCGGTAGTTGAGAACCATTATAGCCAATTGGTTGGTACATTCTATGGTCAAAGGTTTGCGGACACCTGACCATCACATCTACATGAGCTTGTTGGACATCTGTTCCAAAACCATGTTGACCTCTTTGGCTTTAACAGTCTCCAGGCACAAGATTTTGGAGTTTTTCTAGGGGAATTTGTGTTCCAAAAGAGAGTGGAAAGACGGGGCTTCCAGCTGGGGTTCAAGTTCCATCCCAAAGATGTTCGGTAGGGTTGAGGTACTGATGAGAAGACCTGGCCCACAATCGTAGTTCCAATTCTACCCAAAGGTGTTCAGTGAGGTTGAGGTCAGGTACTAATGAGAAAACCTGGCCCACAATCGTAATTCCAATTGTACTCAGAGGTGTTCAGTGAGGTTGAGGTCAGGTACTGATGAGAAGAGCTGGCCCACAATCGTAGTTCCAATTTTTCTCAGAGGTGTTCAGTGAGGTTGAGGTCAGGTACTGATGAGAAGACCTGGCCCACAATCGCTGTTCCACTTCTACCCAAAGGTGTTCGATAGGGTTAAGGTCAGGTACTGATGAGAAGACCTGGCCCACAATCGTAGTTCCAATTCTACCCAAAGGGGTTCAGTGAGGTTGAGGTCAGGTACTGATGAGAAGACCTGGCCCACAATCGTAGTTCCAATTGTTCTTAGAGGTGTTCAGTAGGGTTGAGGTCAGGTCTCTCGAGCTCCTCTACACCAGATTAAGCAAGCCATGTCTTTATGGAGCTGGCTTTGTACACGGGGCACTATCATGCTAGAACAGAAAAGGGTCTTCACCAAACTTTTGCCATGAGGTTGTATGCTCCAGCAGTAAAGCTGACCATACCCTGGCCAAATTGTGGCCGAGTCAGCATGTCTTGTCCAAAGTTTGACCAGTGTGTGACCCCATCATG
>NW_017306948.1:691071-710071 GCF_000935625.1 Nanorana parkeri | reverse complement strand
GGAGAGATTTCCACATCCACGCTAACAGGAAGTTGTTTTTTATGTTGTTTAAAGTCATTTTATTAGCATTAAATATGATTAAATCACCATTATTTGGCCTGCCCAGTACAACAAAAGATTAGTTGTGATTGGTTGGTTTGAATTGCCTCGCCTCATTTGCTGCTGTCAGCCTCCTATAGATAAATCTGATTATCCCGGAGCGCTTCTTTTCTATGTTATGTTGTCTTTCAGCCAATTTTTGAACGAGTAGGCGATGATCAGATATAAACACACTGGGGGGAATTTATCGTAGCAGTTGCGAGTGTTTGAACTTGCACGGAATACATTTGCACCAGATTTATGTTGCTAGTGTAATGTTGTTCATAAATGAGGTTTAATAGACTCCAGGAAAGAAGACTCCTAACGCCAGGCAAAAAGCTTCACTGTCGCATCTTGAGGCCCCGTGCAGACCTACGCGATCCGGGATCACGCACCCCGGGATCGCTTGGTCCTGCACAATGCAGGCCGCGATTGCCAGGCGGCCCCATTGATTTCAATGGGGTGACATCCGCGTGGCAATCGCAGAAAAAAGGTACATGTACTTGTATGTGGGTTTTAGCCACGATAGTGTTCGGAAGCACGGCGGCATTACAGCGAGAAACTGCGCGATCCGCCCGGCGCGACTGGGGTGCCATTAGAAAATGATGGCACATACAGCACGATCGGTGCACACCAAGGCGACTCCTGACCGCACGGCAATCCGCGTGGAATCGTGCACGATTGCCACGTGGTAAGGTGTCGCCTAGGTGTGCACCGGCCCTCAAGAAGTGGTCATGGGGCTTCTTACGTTGTGATTGTTTTGTTAGGTGATGCTCCAGTTTCAGACATCCGCAGAACAAGTGCAGATGAAAACAGGAGCAAAACACGTGCAGTTGGAGAAGTAGTGTAAGCTCAGGTGAAAACAGGGGCAGTTGGGAAAGTAGTACAAGCTCAGGTGAAAACAGGGGCAGTTGGGAAAGTAGTGCAAGCTCAGGTGAAAACAGGGGCAGTTGGGAAAGTAGTGTAAGCTCAGGTGAAAACAGGGGCAGTTGGGAAAGTAGTGTAAGCTCAGGTGAAAACAGGGACACATGTTAAAAGACAGATTTGCACATAAAAAAAAAAAGATCTCAGAGGCTGAAATTTGCAATTGCTGTGATAAATCCCCCCGCTGAATGCTACTAAATTGTGAAAGATATTGGCGCAGTCTGTTGGCACATCTCGCATTGATCAGTTTTTGTTCTTTTATTTATTATTAGTATTATCCGTCCAGTTTCTCTATTCCACACACTGTATGATACGTTCTTTGGGCCTATTCACAGCCTCTCACATGCGTTTTACATGTGGTACCTCTCCAGCCCATCCAATGTGTCCCATCTAGCGTTGATCAGTTTTTGTTCTTTTATTTATTATTAGTATTATCCGTCCAGTTTCTCTATTCCACACACTGTATGATACGTTCTTTGGGCCTATTCACAGCCTCTCACATGCGTTTTACATGTGGTACCTCTCCAGCCCATCCAATGTGTCTGCACTGACAATGGCACCAGAAATACTTTCAGTTCCAGCATGTTGGCATCTTGCGAGGGTTTTACAGATCCAGGTAAAGAATGTGTGTACTGGGACATAATCAATGAGCAAGAAAGGACAATGTAATTAGTACAGAGAACATTATATGGTAGTGGGGTGGACCAGGAACTTCTCGGCACCCATCAGACGGATGTTCACCACTGGAGTATATGAGCGTGCCAGTCCTGCAGCATGTGGTTGGTGGGAACAAAAAGACTTAAAGGGTAAGTTTACCTTTCTGACCATGTTTCATGTTACATCCATAGTCAGGGTGTCACATGAAATTTGGTCATATCCCCAATAACCCAACCCCTCTCCCTCCCAAACCCCCCACTTACCTGAATCACCGGGTTCTTCCGTAGGCTTCTCTACACTTTTTAATTCATGGTGGCTGTGCCCACATAGCCATGCAATCCTTTCACAGGATCTCTGAATGGAAATACTATGAAGGGGATTTATCAAAACTGGAGCAGACAAAATCTGGAGCAGCTGTGCAGAGCAGCCAATCAGTTTCTCTCTTTCATTTTCAAATCTTAACTGAACAAATCGAAGAGAGAAGCTGATTGGTTGCCATGCACAGCTGCTCCAGATTTTGTCTGTTCCAGTTTTAATAAATTCCCCCCTATGGGTCTCATCAGCCACCGCAGCAGAGGATGGATACATGTGCGGTGACATCAGTGCCCTTGAAGTCCATTCGTTCTTTCTCCTGTCCATCTTACTGACTGTCCATACCTGGGTGGATGCGAGGAACAGTCTGCAGGAGCCAGAGTATTGCGCCAATGATCTACTGAACACGGTTGCAATGCTTTACTGGCAAAAAGGTGTCATTTCCTGTTATTTAATAAATGAGTAATATTTGAGTTTGTATTCCTCGTGGTTCATAAGCAGCCCACACCAGATTCCATAGAGTAGAGCCGAGCCGTGAATTTTTGGATACATATGTTTTTCCTTGTTGGAGTGACTTTAGGTGTGATGAATATTTTCATTGTTCCTGTGTCAGCCAGTGGTAAGCTCAGGTGAAAACAGGGGCAGTTGGGAAAGTAGTGTAAGCTCAGGTGAAAACAGGGGCAGTTGGGAAAGTAGTGTAAGCTCAGGTGAAAACAGGGGCAGTTGGGAAAGTAGTGTAAGCTCAGGTGAAAACAGGGACACATGTTAAAAGACAGATTTGCACATAAAAAAAAAAAGATCTCAGAGGCTGAAATTTGCAATTGCTGTGATAAATCCCCCCGCTGAATGCTACTAAATTGTGAAAGATATTGGCGCAGTCTGTTGGCACATCTCGCATTGATCAGTTTTTGTTCTTTTATTTATTATTAGTATTATCCGTCCAGTTTCTCTATTCCACACACTGTATGATACGTTCTTTGGGCCTATTCACAGCCTCTCACATGCGTTTTACATGTGGTACCTCTCCAGCCCATCCAATGTGTCTGCACTGACAATGGCACCAGAAATACTTTCAGTTCCAGCATGTTGGCATCTTGCGAGGGTTTTACAGATCCAGGTAAAGAATGTGTGTACTGGGACATAATCAATGAGCAAGAAAGGACAATGTAATTAGTACAGAGAACATTATATGGTAGTGGGGTGGACCAGGAACTTCTCGGCACCCATCAGACGGATGTTCACCACTGGAGTATATGAGCGTGCCAGTCCTGCAGCATGTGGTTGGTGGGAACAAAAAGACTTAAAGGGTAAGTTTACCTTTCTGACCATGTTTCATGTTACATCCATAGTCAGGGTGTCACATGAAATTTGGTCATATCCCCAATAACCCAACCCCTCTCCCTCCCAAACCCCCCACTTACCTGAATCACCGGGTTCTTCCGTAGGCTTCTCTACACTTTTTAATTCATGGTGGCTGTGCCCACATAGCCATGCAATCCTTTCACAGGATCTCTGAATGGAAATACTATGAAGGGGATTTATCAAAACTGGAGCAGACAAAATCTGGAGCAGCTGTGCAGAGCAGCCAATCAGTTTCTCTCTTTCATTTTCAAATCTTAACTGAACAAATCGAAGAGAGAAGCTGATTGGTTGCCATGCACAGCTGCTCCAGATTTTGTCTGTTCCAGTTTTAATAAATTCCCCCCTATGGGTCTCATCAGCCACCGCAGCAGAGGATGGATACATGTGCGGTGACATCAGTGCCCTTGAAGTCCATTCGTTCTTTCTCCTGTCCATCTTACTGACTGTCCATACCTGGGTGGATGCGAGGAACAGTCTGCAGGAGCCAGAGTATTGCGCCAATGATCTACTGAACACGGTTGCAATGCTTTACTGGCAAAAAGGTGTCATTTCCTGTTATTTAATAAATGAGTAATATTTGAGTTTGTATTCCTCGTGGTTCATAAGCAGCCCACACCAGATTCCATAGAGTAGAGCCGAGCCGTGAATTTTTGGATACATATGTTTTTCCTTGTTGGAGTGACTTTAGGTGTGATGAATATTTTCATTGTTCCTGTGTCAGCCAGTGGAGGAAAATATTACAGCGACAAGTTTGTTTTTACTGTGTAACGTGTCCTTGGCATCTTGAATGTACTCGGAATATGAGCTGCAGTCGCTGAATTCTTCTCCTGGATATGTTAGTTGTCTGGCTGTCGCGTGGAATCCGTATTTATAAATTATTCACAGGACTGTTCGACCTGCTTATATGTGTGAATGTTCCTTCTGTGCAGATTTATTCCAAAACGAACATTGTTTAGTTGTTTCTTTACAAGGAAATGTTTTATTCAAATTTGTTTTTTTTTTCCTATAAAGTATCACTTTATGGCAGACCTGTGGGCTGTATCCGGCCCTTGGTTTGTGACTGTCCGGACCACCGACTTGCGCTCCGTTATGGCTGGTTGACAGTGAACGCATCGGCCTCCACGGCTGGTACATCCACTGCAAGCCATAGCCCAGCGCAGACTAGTGATTGGTCCATGTTTCTCTGCAGTACTTGGTTGCTAGGACTGCTGGATGGTCCTAGCAATCAGTGATGTTGGGGTCTTCCTCTGCGGCCATTTATTGCTAGGAGCGCTGATCGGTCCTAGCAACAAATTACATCAGTGGTCCTTCTCCATCTCCACTCCCACCGCCCCCCCCCATTGCATTACAGTACTACTTATTGCGGTGCAGTTGTTCACATTGCGGCCAGGAGGTGAGTTTGGGGTGCCATTCAAAGCACCCTGCGCACTGGAAAACAAGGTTGATGCATTGTGTGGCACCACGCGTCAATCGGTTCAGCCCTCTACAGCCGTCCCAGTTTCCTATGTGGCCCCCAAAAATTTCACAGATTTTCACAGAAATATAAATGGACTCCTATGTATCCCTCTGGTGGTGCATCCCTGGTGCTGAAAGGAACTGTCATAGATCTCTAAGGAACTGCATACCTTTCTTTCTTCTATGCAGACAGCACAGGCAGTGATCGGGTATATGTGTATCCTATGGGGGCAGTCACATTGTGTCTTCCACAGACAGAAGGATACAGATGACTATATAAAAGATGCACAATGTATATAGAGCCCCCGTGATACATATGCAAGTCCTTGGAAGATGAATTATGAATGGGGTGTCAGTCATTTGTTCCAGTGAGTCACTCTTCTTCCTGAATTGTCTCCTCCAAACATCTTTACCAGCAAGAAACAATCCTCCTGCCATTTAAACTGCACAGAGGAAAAGGTCAAGTGACACATCTCTGCATCCCAGTTATTTTTGTCGCTGTACAGGAATCCGGGACTACACATCCTCTGCCGCCTAGTCATTCAGTTCAGGGTCTCTGTTATCCTTCCAGTGACGGAACATGTTAATATCTCAAAAGTTGTCACTTTTTTTTATTGATCAGCAACTTTCATGAAGACAATAGCTGGTAGTTGTAACATTAATGCACTTCCTGTTATGGGGTGTCACTTTCACCCCGGGGGGAGACTACAGGTGACTGTGTCACCATTCATTGTGCCGACATGGTCTACTGTTGCCACTAGGGATGTCCCGCTACCACTTTTTTAAGACCAAGTACAAGTACTGTCCCTCATGTACTTGCCGATACCAATTACTGATACTTTTTCGTAAAGGGACAGGTGACATTTCTTTCTAAAACAACAGAGATTGATGATTTTAGGGCAATTTCTCAGCAGGGCTAAATACGAATGTCACCAGAACTGAATACACGTCCCCACATCAGAACACATGTCCCTAAGGCAGAATAGTATTCTGCTTTGGGGACATGTATTCTGCTTTGGGAACATGTGTTCTGCGAATACAGGTCCCCAAAGCAGAATTCCTCTCACCAGGCTGCGTGTCAATCTCACCCGGGCGACGTGGACATCTGCAGTGGCTATGGGGGCACTCCACCTCACCGGCGATGTCGGGACCCGGCCTCCCCCACGTCCAGACCGGCAATGCTGCCACGTTCAGTTCGACTGACTCTCTGCGCTGCTGGGCCCCGTGACTTTTGTCCATCTCCCAGCCCAGTCCTCCCCGTCAGTGTGCGGCGGGAACTCCGAGCTTCTAGCCCTGGGGCGGTAGTTCCGCCCCCGGGGCTGTCCGTGGCAGTGCCTTCGCTGGGAAGGAGATAAAGAACCGGACAGGCACCGCCATGGACAGCTAACTGCAGGCTGCCGAGGTCCCCTAAAGGGCCGGTATCGCCCTTAAGAATCGGGACATTTTCACGAGTACAAGGAAACTGGAAGCATTATATGTTTTTACATTTTACTGCTCACATTCATTGTCATCGTTTTCCAGGAGACGTATAGAAGAGGAAAGTTTGGAGTCGGATGTAGATTTTTTGGGGGTTCATTGGTGACCTGGCACGGTGGACTCTCAAGTTGCACCAAGTTGGAGGATTTGTATGAGTTTCCTTCCATCCCTCTTGGAAGGAAATGAGAGCGAGCTGTTTATAGAGCGCTGGCACAGTGAGCCGTAGATGCGAGGAAGGAGCGATGACATCGTTTTATTGGCTCCCCGGCATTGAAGCGTTCCCGAAATACATCGGCTCTTCTGATTCCGTTCCAATGTTTTGGATTTAGCTGAATGTGGGGCGCTCGTCACATGCGGGCTGCGCCTTTCAAAGCAGCAAATATTTTTAAGATCAATAAATGCTAAATGGGAAAAAGTTACCTAATATTGTAATGCGTTCACAGTATGGGGAGGGAACCCCGGCCCTCCATCTGGCCCTACAATTCCCATCATGCATCTGCCTCTGGGAGTCATGCCTGTCACTGTCAGAATCTTGCAGTGTCTCATGGGAAGGGAACAGCTGGAGGGCCGAGGTTTGGCTACCCTTGATTTACACCACAACACGCATTAGAACGTGCATGGCAGCAGTGTACAGCAATGCCGATTTTAGTGTGTTTCTATTCAACGGCTATTCCACCCAGTGGGCCCACATTAAAGCGTGAGTCAATGCTCCAATGCGTATGCTCTGTGCATTGCATGGCACTAACACAGTATCATGTAGGACCGATTTGTCCATGCATTGGCAGCCCCTTTAAAATGAATGGCTGCTTAGGTGGTAGACGGGCCCCTGTAGCCCAGGGGCGGACAACTCTGGCCCAGCTGTTGCGAAACTACAAGTCCCATGATGCATCGCAAGACTGTCATTTATAGGCATGATTTCCAGAGGCAGAGGCATGTTGGGGTTTGTAGTTAAAGCATGGCTGGAGTTGCCCACCCCTGCAGTAGCCTCTTCTTTTCGGGACTCTAAGGAGCAGGACATCATCATGTGTAATGCAGCTGCATTAGACATGAGGTCTCCGAGTGACATTCCACCGGGGGGGGGGCATTCACACCATGTCCGGATCAGAAGTGGTACGTTAGTTTTCTTCCTCACCAAAAATTGATCCCAATGCATTTGTATGTGATTTTGGGGCTCAGTTCACACCAGTTCAGTCCATTCCAGTGCAGGAAAAAAAAAATGCTGCATGTCACATTTTTCCTGCACTGGAACGCATCACAATCGCACCGCACCCAAACGCAACAGAAGCTGTGACATGGAGCAGGAAGAGATTAATTTGCATAATTACATTACCCCCTAAAACAAAAAACGCACTGGAACGCGTCACAAACGCAGCGCACCGCGCTTGTAGAAACGTTTGTAGATCTGGTCCGGACATAGTGTGACCGGGCCCTCAGAGCAAAGGGGGAGAGAGGTGAGCGGTCACCGCTGAGGACAACTGGAAGTGTTATTGTTTGTCATTGCTGAACAGGAAGTTGGGGGGGCGTTGGGGAATATCCTCCCCACTGTACCATCTTAAGTTCATTCAGTTCTGACCAGTTCCTGAAGCCATTAGATGCTTTTAATAAAATGACTACTATAACCCCCATCATCTGTGCTTCTTAGCCCTATACCATTGCTTGTCTATACGTAAACCCCAGGTTAAAAAAAGAAATGCCCGGTGCCACCCCGGCCACTACAAATGGCCAGCAATGATCTAATTGGACGTCTGGCTCCGTAATATGTATTCAGGATTTCCTGGCAAGACCACATACGGGGTGATGTCATCATGAGATCAGAATCTACAACGACAGATAACCTTCAGCTCATCCTCCCGCTGACTCTCAGGACTCGCCGGCTCATCTGCTGTGGTAGAAAGCGGAAGATTTTGAGCAGCTGATATTTTTGTCTCTCCTCTCACATAAACGTGGCGTCTGTGTCACTGGCTAAACCTTTTCCTCAGTCTGTTGAGCCAGTCTTGTCATTCACAGAGCCAGTAGGATGACGCGGCCATTTCCAATATCGGCATCTGCTTGGTGTTTAAAATAAAACATTTCAACTTTCCCCTGGTATAAGCTGACTGGACTTTTCTGCCTCCAGCTCCCGGGGCCTGAAATATGTTAAAACATGATGGAAATGTGTTTGAATCCCTGATCGAGTCACCGTGCATATCCTCCTCCATGCAAATCACCAAAATTGCCAATTGTATGGTCAGCAAGGTCATACGGCTTCTTTATACATCACCTGCTCAAGTGTCTCTCAGCCTTGAACTTTATTTGGGTCTTGTGATGTTTATATGATGCCATAGTTCTGCCGATATTGAATGTTTCCACTCCGCCAATACATAATATGAACAAAAATCCAAAAGGGATCCCCATTGTAATGGTGGCTACAAGCGGGCACACCTGAGACCTTAGGTCTCGCACCTAAAGTCCCTGCGATATAACAAACCATTAAGTCAAGTTTTGGAGTACTGACCCTTTAAGCTGGAAACCCTCTTATGTGTACTGGGAGGATCTCGGGCACCCACCATTCAAAGTCTCGTTCCCTGCTCTCACCCCCCTTTCCTGTCCCATTAAAGCCCATCAAGAGAAGATGTATGTCTCCTGTCAAACAATGTCAGTTGGCAATCTAATGGGGACAACTAATAGTTGTCTTTTTCAGGGTGCTCTTTTACATTAGTTGTCCCCATCAGAGTTCCCCCTTACATTGGTTGTCCCCATTAGAGTTCCCCCTTACATTGGTTGTCCCCATTAGAGTTCCCCCTTACATTGGTTGTCCCCATCAGAGTGCCCCCTTACATTAGTTGTCCCCATCAGAGTTCCCCCTTACATTGTTTTTTCCCAATCAGATTGCCCCCTTCCATTGCTTGTCCCTATCAGTGTGCTCCCTTCCATTGCTTGTCCCCATCAGAGTGCCCCCTTCCATCAGATATATCAGGTCAGATAGAAGACTGAAGGGAAGGCCGGAGGTCAGATATAAGACTGAAGGGAAGGACGGAGGTCAGATAGAAGACTGAAGGGGAGGACGGAGGTCAGATAGAAGACTGAAGGGGAGGACGGAGGTCAGATAGAAGACTGAAGGGGAGGACGGAGGTCAGATAGAAGACTGAAGGGGAGGACGGAGGTCAGATAGAAGACTGAAGGGGAGGACGGAGGTCAGATAGAAGACTGAAGGGGAGGACGGAGGTCAGATAGAAGACTGAAGGGGAGGACGGAGGTCAGATAGAAGACTGAAGGGGAGGACGGAGGTCAGATAGAAGACTGAAGGGGAGGACGGAGGTCAGATAGAAGACTGAAGGGGAGGACGGAGGTCAGATAGAAGACTGAAGGGGAGGACGGAGGTCAGATAGAAGACTGAAGGGGAGGACGGAGGTCAGATAGAAGACTGAAGGGGAGGACGGAGGTCAGATAGAAGACTGAAGGGGAGGACGGAGGTCAGATAGAAGACTGAAGGGGAGGACGGAGGTCAGATAGAAGACTGAAGGGGAGGACGGAGGTCAGATAGAAGACTGAAGGGGAGGACGGAGGTCAGATAGAAGACTGAAGGGGAGGACGGAGGTCAGATAGAAGACTGAAGGGAAGGCTGGAGGTCAGTTTTATGCATTCTCTGCGGCCGGTATTTATGTTGCTCAGTAGGTAAAAGTTGACAATGAGCGATGAGCGGATACGGCCCGGGCCATGCAGGCATGTCTGAATGTGAGCTCACTACACTGACTCCTCTGTCTGTAGCCGGGCTCGGGAGCTGTGAACGGGGGCTCTGTGCCCGCCTGTGAATGGGATCCTTGTCTCTGCCGTGCTGCCACTTCATCAATGACTGTTCACCGGGAAGAACCTGGATCCAGGATCTCCGCTGTGTGTGTGTGAGATGAATGGTGACGGGAAATGTGGAGGCCGAAGCTCAGATGGTGTATTATCTGTAACATGTGTACCCTTCGCTGGTATGTTTCTGCCAGTGCCCGGGGTATAAAAGGCATTTTGCTTTTTGAGGATTTGAATCCAAAATTGTGTCCAGTGCAGGGAAAGATTTTTTTTTCTTGCACACTTTAGGCCTGAAGATTACTTAAAGTGACCTTACACTGAAAAGGGTCATTGCTGATGAAATCACTTACAATGGATGCTTCTCCTAGGTGTTTAAATGTTTGTTTCCTGCAGAATCAGCTGGTTCTCTGAGCACCGGTCCTGACTTCCTGTTGTAGAGTGGCTCCTTTCCCCTGCTGGATCCTGTGGAGTCACCCTTGTGTGTGCCCCCAGAAATACACATACAGCAAGGCAAGATATTCTCCTGTTCTCTGATCCCCTCTCCTCTTTTCTCCTTCCTCCAAGCTAGATGGACAGCTTCTGGAGATTGCTCTGTCCTTTGTGATCTCGTATTGGGCAGGAAGATCAGGGAAGCCGAGCTGAGTGAGCTGGAGCTTTTTAAAAAATGTAAAGAAATACTTTGCTGGGCGATGTATATTTGTTTGGTGTGAATCACAAGCCCCCATGCATCAGCATTATAGTAGTGACAGGTTCTCTTTTACGCCAGCGCTACCACGGACGTACATAGTACATCATTGAGAGCACGGTCTGTAAACAGACTTCCTGCAGCTTTAGCTGCCGCCAGGTTTCTTTTATGTGCCAGTTAAGTGCCCAATACCCCCGCCGTGTTCCCTGGGCTCTGTGGCCCCTCCTGCGGGCTCAGGAGCGGCATGTCAGGTGCCAGCAGGAACCTGGGGAGGAGAGCGGAGAACATCCGTTCACCGATCTCCTCCCCGTTCTATAGGACTGGGAGCGACGAGTATTGCATCACTTCCGGTCCCTGGGCTGTCAGTTATGGGCTCCTGAAGCCCAGCTATAAGCTATTGAAGTGCGATCTGCACTTCAATAGCTTATGAAGCGTGTAAAGGTGACACTGGGGGTCTTTCGGATCCCCAGTATCACCTTAAAGAGAACCTGTCACCACCAGTATGCTATCACATGGGGGGCTTGTAAGCCCGCTATGTGATAGCAATTAAAGTTTAAAAAAATATATATATATATTTATATAGGGATATATATATCCCTATATACATATATCCCTAATGTCACCGTTGCAGCCCACGTAGGTTCAGTTCTCACTTGATTAGCTTCTTCCTCGGCTACTGTAGCTGGGTAGTGACTAAATGATGGTCACTTCCAGGTTCATCCAGCACGGAGGAGATCAGCAAACTGTTGTTCACTGGTCTCTCCCCGCCAACACCCACAATGCTGGTCTCAGCCCCACAGGCGTGACAGCAGAGCCCAGGAAACGCAGCAGGGAGGGAAGTGCCCCAATTGCTTCCATTGTAACCCCAACAGTTGGCTTTACACATGTAAACATAGCAGCCTATTGCATGGGTAACAGGGCGATTGCGGGTATAAACCTCAGTCAGCAGAGGTCCCCTTTCATTGCGTTTTGTTTGACCACCTCCTTTATTGTGGGTGAGTCCAAGAACAGCACTGATGGGATGTAGGGTTGGCTGAGAAGAGTCACATGACTCTCAGTAAAGTCGACCATACACCAGTAGAATTATATTTGAAAAACAATTATTTTTAGATTTTCTGCACACAAAATGCACCAACATTCTTTGTGGCTATTCAGGAATATATTTCAGTTAAGCTGTATATGGGATTTTAATGGCCGGGCACACATACACTTCAAGTCACATCCCCAGCTAACAGCGAGGTGAAATGAATGTTTTGGTGCTCGTTACTCTCAGAGCTGGAAACAAAGCCGCCTCTTGCTACAGAAACGGGAACAATCAGACTTCAGTTTCAGTTCAGCTTCCCTTGTTTCTCGTACCTTGCTGATGGCCGTTCCTCTTGCAGTATAAAGAAGGTATTCATTGATACAGACCTCATCTATCACCGCTCAATGTACATAGAACACAACTAGTGCTCCTGATAGAAATGTCAGTGTTGTGCTGCCACCTAGTGGTAGTGAGCCAACGGTGCCACATCTGAATGCACAATGACTTTTTCAGCCTTAGGGGGGTCACTCCACAGATACATTTCCATCAGGGGTGCTCTGTGAACGGAGAAATATTCTGGGATTGTTCATGAATACTGAAAGACGCAGGACCTTTCCTTGTGGCAATCCACCACATTCCGTGTTTCAATGGAAAACTGAAATGTGACTTCTCTGGGCAGCACCCCCTCCCACCTTCTCTAGTTTTTACAATTGCAGTGCGGGGGGCATAGAAATCTACAGTAGTGGAAGTCCAACTCCAGCTCATTTATTCCATTGCTGAGGAAAAGTCAGAATAAAAAAAAAAAAACTCTCCCCACAATGCTCACCCTGTCTACAGTACTTACCCCCCTGGGGAATGTCCCCCCAGCCACTAGATGGAGGTGTTCTTCTACATTGAGTGACACCCAGCGTCATTTACTGCCATTCCTGTGGGCCCAGGGCGTCAAGAACCCGACCCATGTCATCAGTCCCCCATGGACTTGGGGAATCATTCTATAGAAAGTAGTGGGACGATGTATCCGGTAATCTGGTTTCCTCCCACACTCCAGAGACATGCTGGAAGGTGAATTGGCTCCTCTCTAAGTTGGCCCTCTATGTATGCATGTGAGATAGGGACCTTAGATTGTAAGCTCCTTGAGGGCGGGGACTGATGTAAATGTGCAACTATGTAAAGTGCTGCGTACATTTTTGGTGTTATATAAATACCTGTAATAAATAAATGTAGCCCCATTTTCTGCAGCATTCAGGACTCACCCGTGGATCAAAGGGGGGTTTTGGTGCTCCCCAGGGGAGTGAAGGGCAGGTATAGTGGGAACAGGGAACTGTAGCTGGGCTTGATCAGGGGTGTCCCTATGGTGCTTGGCAGGATGAAATGTCATGTGTATACAGTATAGTAAAATATATATATATAGTGTGTGTTATATTTTACTATGAAGCTGAAGTTCAGTTTCAAAATGAACAAACAAGTGACTGCTAAGTGGACATCACTATATTCATTGTTGGGTATACAGCATGCCAGATGCATTCCATCCTCATGAATAATGGTTTGCCCCGAGGGGGGTCTCATTGTGATTGTATTCTGGGCTCTGGAAGCCCCTCATCGGGCTGAGGTTGTGTGAAGGCTTCCAGCAAACAAATGACTACCCTGCGAGTACAAACATGTTATTCTATCACTTTCTAAATAGGAGCCGAGCAGAGACTTCCAGATGTCAGAACCTCACCCATTCTGTTATACCGAATCATATAGATATCTATTTTGTTATAGAAGGGGTTGCCACACTTTGGCCTTCTAGCTTTTGTGGAACTACAAGTCCCATAAGGCATATTGCAAGACTGACAGTCCACAGGCATGATTTCCAGAAGTAGAGGCATGACCGCAGCGAGAGGGCCGAAGTGTGGCCACCTTCTGAGTGCAATCAAATCCTGATCCCATTCTAAGCCCTGATGAAAGGTGGTGTTGGCCCCGGAACGTGTTGGGCTTTTTTGATTTAATTTTGAATTGAACTGAAGATCCTTCCGGACTCCTCATTTTGGTTTGCCGCCCTTTGTTTCTAAACATTGAGTCGTGTCTGGTAGCCAATAATGGAGGCCTCTTTTGTTTGGGAGATGCCAGTGAGCTTATTTGCAAACGTCTTCACATCTGAACAATTTGAATACCATAGAAACTCCAGAGCCACACTGCCCTGCTCCCTGATTGGACGAGAAGCCATCTCCATGCTCCATGTGACAAGGGAGCATGGAGACGGCCTCCTGGCTAATAGGGAAGTCGGGTGTCAAGTCATTACACGCCGCTCGGCTTTCTTAATGGGACTTTCTGTATCCGTTATGGGCGAGTACCAGAGAAAAAATATCGGCACTTGTACTCGATACCGAAAAAAATTGTCATCACTAAACATTTCTAAAGGTGTGTTTTGTTGTCATTTTTAAGAAATGATTAAAGTTCCTCTTTGAATTCGGCATTGCTGGGGGTTCCTCTCCTTCTCTGTATTGCAGACAGCTTACCTGCTGCACAGGCTCCCGGCTGTCCCAGTAATTAAAGGGAACCTGTCATGCTGAGCGTCTCTCTGCTTTGTTTCCTGGATAACATGTTGCAGGTTTTGTGACTTTGTAGCCACAATTATGTAACGTTGTCTCCTCCTCTCTTCTCTCCTGTATGTGTCTGAAGATTCCATCCCGTCACTGCCCAAACCTCACAAAGCCAAGTGTTTCCTCCCATTCATCTTCTGCTCCAACGATTCTCCAGCAAAGGGTAGTGCACGGCTTGTCTCGGGTGCTGATTGTGTGCGGTCTTCATGGCTGCCATTCCTGCATGACGTGTGTGGTGTGATGTTGTGGTTTGGGGAGTGTTCATAGTTCCGTTCCACTTCTATATCTCCAGATTACCAGAAACATTTGTTTTTTGGGATCGGTTGCTGAAACATTCTTACCATGTCTGCTATATGATTGGATGGAATGCATGCTTCTGTTGGAGCCTAAGCACACAGGTGTTTTGCTTTATGGCTGACTTCATTAAAAAAAAATCATAACTTAGGCCCATCCAAAGTAATTAACGGAGGAAGCTTCCGTCATGGGTTGGGGGAGACACTAGTGAGTTTAAAGCTGAACTCGGGGATAAGAAAATATCCTCACTGCTGCTCTCTCTCCTTTTGCAGGGTGACTGGTCTTGTCTCCGCCCCCTCCTGTAATAAAGACCGATCACTGCTGCTCTCTCTTCTTTTGCGGGGTGACTGGTCTTGTCACCGCCCCCTCCTGTAATACAGACCGGTCAATGCTGCTCTCTCTCCTTGTGCAGAGTGACTGGTCTCGTCTCCGCCCCCTCCTGTAATAAAGACCGGTGACTGCTGCTCTCCTTGTGCGGGGTGACTGGTCTTGGCACCGCCCCTCCTGTAATAAAGACCGGTGACTGCTGCTCTCCTTGTGCGGGGTGACTGGTCTTGGCACCGCCCCTCCTGTAATAAAGACCGGTGACTGCTGCTCTCCTTGTGCGGGGTGACTGGTCTTGGCACCGCCCCTCCTGTAATAAAGACCGGTGACTGCTGCTCTCCTTGTGCGGGGTGACTGGTCTTGGCACCGCCCCTCCTGTAATAAAGACCGGTGACTGCTGCTCTCCTTGTGCGGGGTGACTGGTCTTGGCACCGCCCCTCCTGTAATAAAGACCGGTCACTGCTGCCCTCTCTCCTTGTGCAGGGTGACTGGTCTTGTCTCCGCCCCCTCCCGTAATAAAGACCGCTCACTGCTGATCTCTCTCCTTTTCCAAGGTGACTGGTCTCGTCTCCGCCCCCTCCTGTAATAAAGATTGGTCACTGCTGCTCTCTCTCCTTGTGCAGGGTGACCAGTCTTGTCTCCGCCCCCTCCTGTAGTTTTCTGCAGGTAGACTCTAGTGGGTGGTACATGCTGGAAGTTGTAGTCCAGCTTTATCCACAAACTAAATGTTTGAACATGCATGTGTTTTAAGCGTGTTTTGTGCACACATTTCCAGAGAAAGGAAGTTGTTTGTAATTAAGATGCATGTTGGATACATATTGTAACATTTTGTGTCTCGGTGTTCCGTTCATCTGTATGGCAGAGGAGGTCCGGACATGGAGTAAAAATGCTGCTTGGTCCTATGGATGAGAATACGGTCATGTGATCAGTGCTAATGATCAGAAGTGCACATATCTAAATATGTATTCTGCATGGGGGTCCTAAGTCTGTATTTTGCAGGTCGTGGCAGCGTTCGGGGGAAACTCACATGACATACTAATGAGGATATAAAGAATCTCACATTTTCTCCGCCACCCCGCCCGCCGCTCTCAGCTCATTCATACGCTGAGCATAAGAATAATGGGAGCCGCTGTCACTGCTGTCATCAGCGATTTATGAGTCTTTATCCGAGTCATTTGTATGGAAGATTTGGGTTATTAAGCACAATTAGGTAATTCTGGTTCAGTATTTAGCGCGCTGTGTATGCACCATCCGTCCTTCACTTATCACAATGCTCGTTATCTGTATGAATGGCGCCCGTCAGGTGGCACCGTAAGTTATAACTGTTACTGAAAGAGATGAACATCTAACTAAATATCTGGAAGGTTAGAGTTGTCACCGAAGCTCCAATAAAGGGGAAATCTTTGTTATGGTGTCAGGAAGTGAAGGGAAATCTCCCCTCTCCAGCCTCACCATCGGTCTTCACAGTTGTACCGGCTCCTCTCCGGGACTGAAATGTCTTCCTCTGATATCACTGCACACTGCGAGCTCCTCACCATGTGCATTAGAAGCTACAGCAAGTCAGAGAGAGCTTCCTGCAGCATCATCTAGCCTTTCCTATCCCTGGCCCCACCCCTTTCATTCATTGGATTTCAGTTCTGTCAGTCATGGAGGCTCAGCATCACATGGGGTCATTGCCTATGCAAATGCACCCTGCCTAGGGACCCCCATCCCTCCAGAATGACATCCACCCATCGAGGCATTTTGATATTTGCATAACTCCTCCCAAGAGCCAGCCCACTGCTTGCATCAGGTCTAAGGGCTTTTGATTGGAGTACTGAGGCAAGGTGCTGTGATATTATCGGGAAGCACCCGGCCGGCCCCTCCCACCAGTAATGACGTGCCTGCATTGCATAGAGAAGTACAGAGACCCAGTGATGACACCTCTGGGTCTAAAATAAGCTGTGTAATGAAAGGTTTTATTTAAAAACATTATTAGCATGTTAATAAGGAAGGTGGGAGGAACCCAGGAAAGTAACATATAAGCTGATTATATTTTAGGTTTGGTGGTAAGGGGGATTAGTATCTGAGTGTATGTAGGTTATACAACTTCTCTATAGGGGGATATTTTAGATGGTCCATTCCTTGCCTCACCCCTGTGCAAGTCTCCACATGCAGACACTAATCGTTCCATTGTGTCCATTCTGGTCTGTGTCTTGCCTGAAGCTCCTATCAAAACTGATATATGGAAAGAAGTTTTCAATGGATGCTGTACGTCATGGTTTATAGAGATCGTCACAAGGCAATATATAGAAAAAGAAGGCGACATATCGGAAGGCAAAATTCCAGAACGCAGATTATTTTCTGCCCGGAAATCCCAAACAGGAAACCGGCCCGTTGTCACTTTGTTGTAGTTTATGAAGTTGCTGCGTCAGGTCTGTCACTATCTATACACGAGGCTGTGTGTCCAGGACTCCATCCAGCTGTAAGGAGTTCTGTATAAAACATAATTCCATAAACATTAAAGGAGAACTACGGGGTCAGGGCTTTTCCCCAAAGTTCTCCTTAGGGTCACGGGAGGACACAAAACTAGCGTCCTCCCGTCACCCTAAGCTCAGTATAGCGCAAGCTGCTGCTCGCGGTATACAGAGACGCCGCAGCTGAAGCGCATCCCGACAATTATGTCTGGATCCGCCCAGCTGCGTGAGTGACAGCTGGCTCTGCCTATCTAGAGGCAGAGCCAGCTGTTCCCTCCCCCATCCGTTCCGCCAGTCAGCGCTGGCGGATTGGAGCGGGGAGGAGGGAATCCAGCCCCTCCCCTGTCATGGCAGAGAGCGGTGACAGGATCAAGAGGTGAGCGAACGCCGGTATGTGTTCGCTCACCTCCCGATCTACTGAGCCGACCTGTAACAGTCTCATTGTCACACGTCGGCTCGAACTATGAGGTGAGTGTAAAGCACCCCCCCCTCATTGTTCTCCTTTAAAGTGACACTAAACTCAGGAGTTAAATCTTAGAAATACATTCAAGTCCCTGAACTCTGAACAACACTGTATCTTATTTGTGTATCACTCGGCTGTAGATCCTCCAATCATCTCTGAATTGGTGCTGACACTGTCCTTCCTTCTGGAGGGGGGCTACGTCTGTTCCCCATGGTCCCTGTGTGTGTTGTAAAGTAGTCGCCACTCCAAGCTCGCTCCAGTGATGGACTACAATCTCTATACAAATTAGTAAACTAAACGTGAGATTGTAGTCCATCCCGGGAGTGAGCTTGGAGCGGTGACTACTTTACAACACACACCGGGACCATGGGGAACAAAAGTAGCTACCCAGATATTTCAAATGCTGATTAAATCACTTACAATGGATGTTTAAAAGTTTTACTTTCCTGCAGAATCAGCTGGTACCCTGAGCACTGGCCCTGATATCCTGTTTTAGGGTGGCTCCTTTCCCTTGCAGGGTTCTATGGAGCCACCCTTATGTGTGGTAGTAAGCTGTGTGTGTCTCCACAATCACGCAGACACAGCCAGACAAGGCACTCTCCTTCTCCCCTCTCCTCCTCCCCTCTCCTCCTCCCTTCCCCCCTGCTCCCATCTCTTCCTTCCTCCTCCCCTCTCTTCCTTCCTCCTCCCTTCTCTCTCCTCCAATCTATTAGCTGGATGGCTACGGTTGACTGCTCTGCCCCTTGTGATCTTGTACTGGGCAGGAAGCTCAGGGAAACCGAGCTGAGAGAGTTGGAGCTGTTCAGAAACACGATGACTGTAAGTGTTTGGGCACAAATGTAAAGAAATCCTTTGCTGGGCGATGTCTATGCGTTTGAGTTTAATATTACTTCAATTCAGAGCCATGCCCAGTACAACATCATGTTATCATTTTACATTGTTAAGCACTTTTAGGAGCTGGGAGACGGTGTGTGAGGTCATCACCGACCATATGACACTGATTCAGGGTGGTAATAAATCTTTTTTTTTTAATTAATCCTGTAAATAGAGAAATATGAAGGTTTCCATCATCAACGATCTTCTAGAAATCTTTCCTTTTATGTAATTTCTCAGGACTGTTCTAGTCAC
>NW_017306948.1:666910-691010 GCF_000935625.1 Nanorana parkeri | reverse complement strand
GGAGGCCCTGTGCTTGTGCGTGTTTCCTCTGGGTGCTCTGGTTTCCTCCCACACTCCAAAGACATGCTGGGAGGTAATTGGCTCCGGTCTATATCAGCCCTGTATGTATGCGTGTGCAATAGGGACCTTAGATTGTAAGCTCCTCGAGGGCAGGGACTGATGTGAATGTGAAACCATGTTAATTGTCAGCGCTAGATAAACACCAATCTCCTGATATTCATGCTTGTTCTGAATCTGGAACTCGGAAAGTAATGAAGCTTCGGGATCAGCATGACAGCCCAGCAACTCTCAGAAGGAGAGGTCAGCAGTAACAGCAAGCCCACATTACAGGCCCATTCATACTGTTGCGTTGTGGTAATGCACGTTCCTTGCGTTGATGCAATGCGGTTTAATTCACACTGAATGGCACCCCAATGCACCTTGCTGACGGACCTGCGTTGCGGTATAGCAGGACCTTTTGTGATGCATTAGGCAGCCCAAGCAAACAAATGCATTGCTGTAACACAGCGCAGGTCACGGAATAATGCGTCTTAACACATGGCAATGGTGTGAATGGGCCCTGATAGTTTAAGATTCTTGCAGGAACACAACTGCGACTAGTTCACTCTTTTCTGCAAGCGGGTCGTCTTCTCCTTGAAGGCTTGACCTGAAAATAGACTATATAGATGAAGAGCGTCCCCGGGTATTCCAGATCTTTGTGTCTTCAGTAATAATGTGGAGCAGCGTTGTAATTGAGCGGGGGGGGGCGGGGGGTCTGTCATAGTGTCACCTCTATGTGAAGGTCACATGTCTATTAGAAAATGGGAATGTTTGTTGCCTCCTCCTGTCACATGACCCCCTAGAAGGGAGTGCAGGGAGTTTCTGCTTGTCCAGGTAAATATTGCATTGTTTGTACACAGTGTGGAATAATGGCGCTTGGCATGATTTCTCTAACCCGCAGGATGCCAGTAACCCCTCTGATTTGTCTCCATACATTGCATATCTGTCCACTCACGCTTGTTTCTGCTCTCTCCCTGCATGCTTCCTGGATCCGCAGAAGAGTTTAGCGGTGACGGTAATACCTGTGCTCTCATGCTTCCTTCTCTTTTGTAGTTTGTTGTACTAATATTCATTCCCACATGATTAGTCTTCTGTTTTAACTGCTTCCTGCCCACAGTCTGTAGATTTGCATTGCACAGTCTGATTCCCCCATGCTAAGGGAACATTCTGTTATGGAACTAGGAAGGGTGCATCTGTGTGCGCTCCTAGTTCCAATATTGCTCTGTCACCGATAGCCCTGGTTTCACACTATTGGCAACTGTGCTGATTGATTGGTTCCCCATCATGTGATCGCCATGACCGCCAATCATGGTGATCGCATGAGTTTGCTATGTTTGGGGGACCTACCGCAATCCTGAGAATTTCCTTCAATGTTAATCATGTTTACCAGTCAAATTCACTAATTTTACTGTTCAATGTTCAGTTTTCTAATTAAATATTTATAAAGGGTGATTGCCGGTATTTTGGAAGGGGCAGTACATAAAAGAGCACCTGTCACCTACAAGCCACAGAAGCAGCATTGCAAAAGCAGCTAGATCATTTATAACATCAAAGAAACATGAGAACACCCCAAAGTGTCTAATGAATGGACAGCGGCAGGTTTTCAGGTTGTAGTTTGTCTTCCACGGGTTAGAAGTGACAGGTGCCCTTGAAATTCCACACCTATGCTGCAATAGGCCAGCATGTCAATTGTCACGCTCTCCCCACATGTGGAATTTTCCACATCTCTCTTATATCTACTGTAATGGATTCGATTTATATCAAATTAAGGTTTTATTCCCTCACCGCTTCTAGGACAACTGAAATCATTCCTGCCGTGAGTGTGGGGGTGTAAGATACAATTTGATACATCTTATACTCCAGACACCTCACAGCGTGTATTCATACACAAGAATAGTCACCTTGTATATCAATTACCGCCAGACGGGTTTTCAAAGTAGAAAACATTCTATTTACATCAATTACATTTATAGTGACACCAAACTCCGGAGTTAAAGGAGAACTATGAGGTGGGTGCTTTTCACTCACCTCATAGTTCTAGCCGACCTGTGACAATGAGACTGTCACAGGTCGGCTCAGTAGATTGGGAGGTGAGCGAACACATACCGGCGTTCGCTCACCTCTCGATCCTGTCACGGCTCTCTGCCGTGACAGCGGAGGGGCTGGATTCCCCCCTCCCCGCTCTGATCCTCCAGCGCTGACTGGCAGAACGGACGGGGGAGGGGGCGGGTACAGCTGGCTCTGCCTCTAGATAGGCAGAGCCAGCTGGGCGGATCCAGACATAATTGTCGGGATCCACTTCAGCTGCGGCGTCTCAGTATACCGCGAGCTATTGCGGCGTCTCAGTATACCGCGAGCTACTGCGGCATGGCCGGTACAGCTGGCTCTGCCTCTAGATAGGCAGAGTCAGCTGTCAGTCACGCAGCTGGGCGGATCCACACCTAATTGTCGGGATCCGCTCCGGCTGTGGCGTCTCAGTATACCGCGAGCTGTAACTCGCGGTATACTGAGCTTAGGGTGACGGGAGGACGATAGTTTGTGTCCTCCCGTTACCCTAAGGAGAACTATGGGGAAAAGCCTTAACCCCATAGTTCTCCTTTAAGCATTTTAATCACACAGACTAACAGGCCAACTCCACTTCAAATCTTAATTCATCTTTTGTGTTCTGATCATCAGGGCTTGTTATATGTCCCATAGCAATTTGTGTCTCCCATCCAGGGCTATTAGCAAGGCATCACCATTATAAGTCTCTGGCGATTGAGGTTCTATCAGTAGAAAGTCACATCATAATTTGGCTTCCTTAAATGAACCTTATAGTAGCAGTATCATTTGGCAGTAATACATTTCTGGCATATCACAATATGCAGCAACACTATAGCCTTTAAAATAAATATAAGCTGGACCTTTTATCATTAGAAATCCCTTGAGCTCCAGTCCAGTGACTACCTCGGCTCTGATGATGTCATCAGTCTGCTGCAGGCAGGAAGAAGCATTTCCTCAATCTCTCCCCCCAGTGATCAGACTGTAACATTGTAGCAGTAGGGGCTGATCTATGCACAGGCTAACTGTATCTCTTATGGACTCATGTGGCAAGTTGGCTCCACCAGAATCCCAGTTTTTAAGAACTGCCCAGGCCGCAGGATTTACATGACTGTGTCATCTCTGAGCCGGCATCTCAGTCCATGAAAAAGATGGTGACCCTGGATGATGCCTGAGCAAAGATGGCTCCGTCCTGGTGGGAAAAGCAGATGAAGACATTGTCAAGGGGAGTCCTGTGATCTCTGTGAGAGGCAATAAAGACTACACTGATACATTAAATCTTAAAAATATGTCAGTATAATCAAGACTTGATTCTGTTGGATTCCTCTTCAAATCTCCCGTCTGTCACCTCTGGGTGTCTTCTGCTGCTGTTTGGTGTTTGCGATGATGTTTTATTCTGTCGCCGCGTGTCGCTGACGGATATTTGTTCTTTTGTTGGCAGAGACTGATGACTATGCAGAGATTATAGATGAAGAGGACACTTACACCATGCCTTCCAGTAAGTACTCGTGTCCAGCTCTTTTTTCAGAAATACATCAGCAGCAAAATGCCGTCAGGGGTCGTCTGGCATTTTTATTCTTATGTGGTGAATGATATCGGCAGATTTAATGTGTCGGCAAAGCCGAATAAAAAACGATTTGAGACCCCCACGATCACTTTGTATAACATTGTGTGCCATTTCCTGTTGGTGCTGCCAGTGACCTCCTATTATTGTTAGCGATGGCAACAATCAGCAGGTTTTGCAGTGTTGCCACTGCTTGTGCACATGCTACGGATCGTTAAAACAAAACAAAAAGCCGTGTCTATAGCTCACTGTGTTCTATGGCTCAAACGGCCCTGGCGGCGGGCAGGACCAGTCTACCCTGATGTGAATTGCAATGACAGGGGGTGTAAGTGTCAATCAAACAGTCTTATCCGCCCCATCAGGTGGTGCTGCTGGTTGTGAGCGAGCCCTGGGAGGGGGTTAACGCATCGGATTGACAGTGGCTCCTCTTATCAGTGCAAGTAATGACAGGTTAGGCTGGTCCCGCCCACCACCCAGGTCAGTCGGATACGAGAAAGGGTGGTCAACTGACACCAAAGCAAATAAAGGCATTTAAAAGGATTTGTTATACGCTGCTTTTTAAATTTGGTTTGGGAGGTAAATTCCCAACCTGATGCACTTAGGTTTATGAACTGTATCTGCAAAGTACAGCCAGTACAAACATGTTGTGCCCTGTCCAATGGCAATCAGACATTGTGGCCTGAAATGTCTGTGAATCCTGAGGAAGAATTCTGCAATTTAAATGGAACCTCTCACACCCGGGCTTATGTGAGAATCTGGCTATTCCGTCTTATAATTGGGTGGCCTTCCTTATTATATTAATTAGGGATGCACCGATTCAATTTTTTCTGCATCGAGTACCAATCATTTTTCTCCGGTACTCGCCTATACCAAGTACCAATACCGGCATCCCAGGGTACCGTTGGCCTGGCCTATCCCAGGCTGACTAGCAACAAGTGAAGCTGCCTTCCTAGCCAATCAGGAAGCCGGGTGGCGGGTCATGACTTGCCACCCGGCTTCCTGGCCAGCTTCCTTGCCAATCTGGGAGGCGGTCATGACGTGCCGCACGGCTTCCTGATTGGTCAGGAAGCCAGACTGCTAGCAAAAAGTGAAGCCAGCTTCCTAGCCAATCAGGGAGGTGGGTCATGATTTGCAGCCTGACTTTCTGATAGGCCGGGAAGCCGCCTCCATGCTGACCCTCTGACCAGAAGTTGCAGTATCGGGGTAAGTTTTGGAGCATTTGGGCAAGTACCAGTATCGGTATCAGTGCATCCCTGATATTAATATTTTTATGTGCCCCCTTATATATAGATATAACTGGCAAAGTATGAGTGCCCCCGTACTATTTCTTAGTTCCACAAACGTGTTACAAGGTTGCTTGTTTATTTCTCTACATCGTATGTTCTTTTTATGTTTTGTAAAGTCCGTCTTGTTTTCTGTTCCCTCTCTAAATGCCAATCAGAAAACTATGGATTAGATGAAGGTAACGGGTCTGTGTGTACGTGGTATTTGCCTGCCTGGTGTGGAGTGTTGCCTGTCTTTTATACCCGTCTTCTCATTCTCTTTTCCCCGTCACTTTTCTCTTGTGACGGGTCCAACTCAGGGATTGTTTTTTGACAGATAATCTTTCTGCTTTGGGAAATGTGTTTATTTTATAAAGCAGGATCAAGCAATTATCGACTCGACCAATCTTGCTCTTGAATGGTCTCTTTAAATCAGACGTTGAAATAACATGCAAGGTCCACTCACATTGCCCGGCCACCCTTCGCTTTTATAAATCACCTACCGTTCTGATATAAAATGTACCTGTAAAGCAAAACGTTAGATTTGCACTTCCCTTACCCCTTCTGCATCTCTGGGTGTGACGTCAACCAGACTCTTGGGGGATGCAGAGCAGGGGGACTCTGGTGATGACACATTCCAGTCCATTGCAAGAGCTTCTCCCTGGGTCAATCTGTTTTCCCCGGGATCTAGCCGACAGGAATGTGGCAGAAGACAAGGGGAAGGTATGTCTCATCTTACTAGCTCTTTCATTCATTGAAGGACATATTGGAGATCTTTAGATCTTGAACGTTGGGTTATGTGGCCACCTAAACACAAAAGCACAGCCTGGGCTGACCCTGCTGGTGGCCGAACCCCCCCCCCCCCCCCATCTGCTAGAGGCAGTTCAGTTTTTTGCCTAGTGTCAAGGATCTAGGCCCCCATTCCCACGGGGACCTTTGGGATTCCTGCAGCATGATACTATGAATTCATGTGGCAGGAATCCCTGGTGTCCCTGTTCAGATGCGGCGGATGTATCCATTGATGTTAATGACGGGTGACAGCGGCCGTATCTGTCAGCAGCAGTCCATTTGTAATGGTACATGGTACAATTACATGCGGTTTGGAATGGATGATTGTTGCTGGATGCAGGATAAATGCGTCCAGGGCAATCATCTTTCCCAAACCGCAAGTAGTTGTACCATGTATGATTACGTGTGGACTGCCGCTGTCATTAACTTGAGTTGGTACAGTGGCCGCATCTGAATGAGGACACCCGGGATTCCTGCCACAGGAATTCATAAATTTGTGCCACAAAAGTCACCATATGAGTGTATCCTTAGGACCTAAGCTCCCTGCTGGGAATCTTTTTTGTGTACAGATACGTTTTACACCAATTAATAGGTGATTTGTAAAGAGGAGAGAGGGCCCGGGCAGTGTAAGCATACTGCAAGGTCGAATATTTATATTGAATTGTGTTGTAAAAAGAGAAATTAAAGTATTTAACAAATGCAAGCCTATCATAGTGTGTTTATGTACCTTAAAAAGCCCCAAAGGGTTGAAGGTTAGAGGGACTGACAGGTTTTTATTGCAATCCAAGTTCCTTTTCTAGGAGATTTTCCCTTGCATTTTGTCTAGACAGGAAGTGATGGAAAATCTCTCCAACAAGGAGACAAAAATAAAAACATATTTCCTTTTATTAGAGTGTTTGTTCTCCCCTGAAAACGTGTTTGTTACATGCCTTGCTTGCGGTTGATACTGTGTGATTGTGTGTGTGTGTGGTGCTGTGAACCCGCGAGAGAGGACTGCGGTGTCCGCCGATGTCTTGTGTAGATATTCATCGCCTCCTGCTCATGTGCACTTTCTCCGTTATTAAAGTTTCATCCTTTTTTTTCACCCTGATAGCGGGAGACTATGAGATCCAGCGGGATCGGATTGAGCTGGGCCGATGTATCGGCGAGGGGCAGTTTGGAGATGTACACCAAGGAGTTTACATGAGTCCGGTGAGTGGATTTCCAGTGCTTTATTGGGGGAATTTATCAAAAGTGGAGCAGACAGAATCTGGAGGAGTTGCCCATAGTAACCAAACACATTATCTCTTCAGTTAGTTCATTAAAGCTTTGAAAATGAAAGATAGAAGCTGATTGTTTGCCATGAACAGTTGCTTATCTTAATATCTTTTTACTGGGGTCTGAGCTCACATTGAATCTTAAGAAATATCATGCCCCATACATAAAGACATAGGCACAATGCAAAAAATTCAAAAGGGTGCCATCCGCTGGCCCAAAAAAGCTGCACAATTATAGGAAGAGAGAAGCGCCCATAAATTGGATAATGCAAAATGTTATTTCAAAGGCAGAGAAGCATTCCTAACAGAGGCTTCTAATGCATTCATATCACATAACAATTGCTGATGTGGCAAAATTCCCTGGGCAAATGCCATTCACACATCACTGGCAACAAAAACATTTGCTCTAGTGCGGCTGATCAATAGGTTCCCTCAGAACCCGCCGCATGTTTTACCAACGAGCCAGAGCAGCTTCACAGCTAGCGGAGTCCGGCTGTTAATCTCTTCCCAGGCGTTACAGCTCGCCTTTGGATCCACATTGGTTTCCAGCACAGACTGTGTTATGGCCAGGCTTCTGGAACCTATTGAAAACCAGTGCGTCTCCATTATTATGGCAGCAGCTTAGCTACACTGTTACAACAGGTGGGGGTGGGGGGGTCTGGGTTGGGATCATGCATCAGAGGGACCTTTTTTAGACCTTTTTTAGACCTTTTAACACCTTTGATACATGTAGGCAAATCAAGCAAGTTCGCAAATATAACTTTTTGACATTTTCTTCTCTTCTGCTGTCCTTTGGAGAGTCCAAGGGTCTTGTCAGTTCATATTTCCCTGTGTCTACCGGTGAAGCCAGTGCAGACAAAGAGCTTATCATCACTATACAGAGTTCTATGAAGGAAGGCTTTCCTTTAGGTGTGTGTGCCCTCTGGGCAAGGCCATCATAGTGGGCCAAGGATAAGCAAAGAGAATGCAATTCTAAAGGGGATGCAAGCGTTTCTTTCATGTGCCACCACTAAATCTCTGGCCTCTCCCCAGTCTATCTCCCTCTGTACAAGCTTACAGAACATTGTGCATGGAAATGATTATAGGGCAGTAACATGGCATTTATTTTTATCACAAAGGATTCACTTGCTGCTGAAAGGAAACCTGTCATCAAAGAAATTGAATTTGCCATTGCTGATCCATTTTCTGTAACAGCACCCTTCTAAAAAGAACAATGTATCAGGCAAGGGACTGAATAGATCAGAGGTAGGCAACCTCGGCACTGCAGTTGTTGTGGAACTTCAAGTCCCATGGGACATTGCAGTACTCTGACAGGCACAGGCATGACAAGTTGGGATTTGTAGCTTGTGGGCTAGTTCACACCAGCCCCAGTGCGTTCCGGACGAATTTGGTGCCGGATCACATCTCGGCTTGCTCACTGTGTTCTGTGGTAGGGCGGGCGCTGCATAGAAGTCAATGGCACCACAGCCCCTGGCCGCAGTGCGATCACCTGTACCGGAACGCATGGCAAATCAATGCCTGCCTTTTCATGCGTTCCGTTGTGGGAAAATGCTTCGCGGCTGGGGAGCATGGCTGCGATGCCATTGACTTCAATGCACCACCACACCCCCTCCCGCCCCAGAATGCAGTGAGCCGGCCAGGAAGCGTTCCACTACCGAATCTGGCCGACTCGCACTGGGGCTGCTGTGAACTAGCCCTGAGTGCTGAGGTTTCCTACCCCTGCAATAGGCTACCAGAGACTTCAAAAAATATTCCATACAGGAATTGATAACTTGTATAATCTGTGTCTGTGTAGTTTTTTTTTTTTCTTCTTTCCTCCTGAAAGTTTTGTGGACATTGTCATTCAGTGTGGTAAAGCCGATCAGACATATAAACACAAATGAATGCAGTTCTGTATTCATTAATATATCATATGAGCTAGTATCAGCCTCCAGCAATCATTTGTACGACAGAGCTCAGAATGGGAGAGAGGAAGCAGCACAAGGAGCTAGTCCGTTGTGCTGCAGTGCTCATGGTGCTAAAAAGGAACATGCTGATAGGAGAGAGCAGTGACAGAGAAATGAGCTCATCAGTCTTTTGCTTCTCCTTTAGCTGTCCAGTCACAGGCTGGGGGCGGGACAAGACCTGTAATTGTTACTTAACTGCCGAAGAAAACTCAGGTCTCCTGCCCAGCCAGACAGGACTGTGCTTTGAGGTAAATCTGTGTAATTTCAGGTCTGGAGAGACATAAAGTCCTTTGGCAGGTAAAACAACTCTCCCTTATATGTATCACATCTGTGTATTTATCTGCTTGCCTGGAGTTTAGCTTTACATAAAGGTGATTTTACACCTTGGATAAGTCTCCCCTTCCTGTATGGAATACAAACGTGATAAGTCTCCCCTTCCTGTATGGAATACAAACGTGATAAGTCTCCCCTTCCTGTATAGAATACAAACTTTAGAAGTCTCCCCTTCCTGTATGGAATACAAACTTGAGAAGTCTCCCCTTCCTGTATGGAATACAAACTTTAGAAGTCTCCCCTTCCTGTATGGAATACAAACGTGATCAGTCTCCCCTTCCTGTATGGAATACAAACGTGATAAGTCTCCCCTTCCTGTATGCAATACAAACTTGAGAAGTCTCCCCTTCCTGTATGGAATACAAACTTGAGAAGTCTCCCCTTCCTGTATAGAATACAAACTTGAGAAGTCTCCCCTTCCTGTATGGAATACAAACTTGAGAAGTCTCCCCTTCCTGTATGGAATACAAACTTTAGAAGTCTCCCCTTCCTGTATGGAATACAAACGTGATCAGTCTCCCCTTCCTGTATGGAATACAAACGTGATAAGTCTCCCCTTCCTGTATGCAATACAAACTTGAGAAGTCTCCCCTTCCTGTATGGAATACAAACTTGAGAAGTCTCCCCTTCCTGTATAGAATACAAACTTGAGAAGTCTCCCCTTCCTGTATGGAATACATACTTGAGAAGTCTCCCCTTCCTGTATGGAATACAAACGTGATAAGTCTCCCCTTCCTGTATGGAATACAAACTTGAGAAGTCTCCCCTTCCTGTATGGAATACAAACTTGAGAAGTCTCCCCTTCCTGTATAGAATACAAACTTGAGACGTCTCCCCTTCCTGTATGGAATACAGACTTGAGAAGTCTCCCCTTCCTGTATGGAATACAGACTTGAGAAGTCTCCCCTTCCTGTATGGAATACAAACTTGATAAGTCTCCCCTTCCTGTATGGAATACAAACTTGAGAAGTCTCCCCTTCCTGTATGGAATAAAAACGTGATAAGTCTCCCCTTCCTGTATGGAATAAAAACTCTTCTAAGCAGCATCTGATTGGTTCATATAAAATTGTACTCATACTGGTCTACTTTACAGGTACACCCATGCTAGACCCTTGTATGCACAAGCCAACATGGACCACGTGGCGGTAGACCGTCTCTCAGACTTTCACAGAAACATTTGGGATTATATTGATCTTTTTTTCTTTTCTTTCTGTAGGAGAATCCCGCTATGGCCGTCGCCATCAAAACCTGTAAAAACTGCACATCGGACAGCGTGCGGGAGAAGTTCTTACAAGAGGCCTGTAAGTCTTCGCTGATGGTTTTCCTTTGAACTGATCTATAAAACATGACCGCTATCAGGATGTCCCCCTGAGGACATTTCTTCTGTGTTTTCCCATAAAACACCACATTATTTTTAGAGAAGGTCGTGGTATTTAGGAGCGATTCTTCCTTCCAGCAGTTGTTTTAGGTTGATGTGATTTCATGGCATGATTTATAATATTTGTCTGGATCTGTCTGTTAGGACACCAGAGGATTACTTCCTAGATAAGGCGGCCTTCAAATGTGCCTCCCGAACTGCATCAAAGAGCCACGCATTGTGATCCGCATCTGCAATTCATTTAGAATTGATTTTATGTGCAAAGGAGGACAGCAGGAAAGCCAAAGAGCTTTTGAAGTCAGTCAGGTTCCTAAATTGAGCATTATAGTCTTAGACAAAGCACAATCATTGTGCCACATGAAGAGGCAGAGCCTGATGTATATGGCTGCCCTCATGTACACAATTGCTATACATACATAGACAAGTTTTTTAAAGCATTAGCAAAATCGATAGAAATGTTTATATCAATCTGACCTCCCCACATGGCTTTATATTCCTTATAATGGTGAAACTTTTTTTTTCATTTGCAGTAACGATGCGTCAGTTTGACCACCCGCATATTGTCAAGTTAATCGGAGTGATCACAGAAAACCCGGTGTGGATAATCATGGAGCTGTGTACGCAGGGGGAGGTAAATACTAACTTTTACAGTCTGTTTTCTTATTGCAAAAGGCTGCACGCTTTCATTAAAGCTCGAGATGCACCGATACTAGTACCAGTGCCAATGCCAAGTATTTGGGCGAGTACTCGCCCAAAAGCTCCAATACCTAGCCCGATACTTGCGCCTCCAGTATCAGGAAGCCGGGCAGCAAGTCATTACACACTGCCCGGCTGCCTGATTGGCCCTTGTCCCTCATCACAAGGGAGCATGGAGGCGGCTTCCTGGCCAATCAGGAAGCCAGGCAGTGTGTAATGCCTCGCTGCCCAGCATCCTGGTTGGTCGGGAAGCTGGCCAATCAGGAAGCCGGTCACCGTGTAATGATGCGGCATCCGGCTTTCTGATTAGCCAGGAAGCCAGCTTCATGCTCCCTCTCGACGAGGGAGCATGGAGCTGGCTTCCCAGCCAGTCAGAAAGCCGGGCGTCACATCATTACACAGCGCCCGGCTTCCTGATTGACCGGCTCCATGCTTTCTCGTCACATAGTAACGAGGAAGCATAGAGAAGGCTTCCATGCTAATCGGGAAGCCAAGTAGTGAATCTGTACATGCCACCCAGCTAATCAGGAAGCTAGGTGGTGAGTCATTAGATGCCTCCTGGCTTTCTTAATGGGACTTTCAGTATCTGTATTCGGTATCAGCGAGTACTGCAAAAAAACATCTGTACTCGATACCAGGTGCATACCTAATTAAAGCCCAATTAAATATTCTGTTTAATTCAGCCAAGTACATTCCCGGTGCATAAAAAACAGAAAGTGTTCACTGTCCTAGTTTATTTTCTTTAGAAAGCAGCCACATCCTGAAAAGAAAAGCCTGTCCCCTGCCAACATGCTGCAGAGAAGAACCCTTGATCTCTGTGGGGAAGCAGTGGTATCTCTGCAGGGGTCCAGCACACCCCTTGCTGAGTCAGAGCTATAGTACTGCAATCAGAAAATCTCATGCGCCCCTGCTGATTGGAGAGATCTAGCATTTGGAGAGAGATCTAGCCCCATGCACATTGAATGCACAAATTTTATGCATGTTCACTTAAATTGTACCTCGTGCTTGCCTTGCCATTATTGCTACTGGTACCCCAAACACTGCAAGCAAGAGAAGCATTTTTTCATGTGCAGAAACGTGCTGTCGAAAAATTGCTGAAAGCTTGCAGCTTCTTTGCCGTGTGTAGGGCGGCCCATAGAAATTAGATAGGGCGAATGGAACCTAACACAGCAGGGGGCTTGGGGAACCTTTGCAGAGAGACCACTGCCCCAGCTTTGCCCTGAAACTGCTTGTAGTTAGTCTTATAAAAGAACAAGTAATATGAATCGGGGACTGGCTCACAAAATCAAAGTAGTTGCTTTATGTATCATTTGAAGCAAACTGTTCTCCCAATCCCCCAAGACAGGGAAGGGGGCGGGCACAGCTGGCTCAGGCTTTAGAGAGGCAGAGCCAGCTGTCAATCAGGAAGTGGGCGGGATCCCAACAATATTTTCAGGAACTTTTCCACCTGCAGCATGGCTCTGCGCTGTCGGCATATAGTTGACATTAGCTCGCTATATGTTGACTTCGGGTCACAGGAGGACATTCGTGAAAAGAGAACTATGGGGTAACCTTTTTATCCCATAGTTCTCTTTAGAGTCACGGGAGGACATATACTAACCTCCTCCTGTGACCCAAAGCTCAATATATAGCGAGCTAGTTACCGAGAACGCCGCAGCCAGCACTGATCCCGACAATACTGTCGAGATCCACCCAGCTGGCTGATTGACAGCAGGCTTGGCCTATCTAGAGAAACAAAAATTGGAGACGGAAGCGCCACTAACTAGCGCAATAAATGTGGTAGAGTGGGGTGTAGGCGTAAGTGTTGTACTCACCTGAGGCTGGGTGAGTATTCGCTTGTAATCGTCGGGTGGTAGTCAAGCGGATGGGGTGGAGTGGTGGTGGTAGTAGTCCCTCTTTTTCAGGGTGGCGTGGTGTTTCGACCCAGTAGGCAAATGGGGATACAAACACGAGGGGGTGAGGTATGCAATGGTGGGTGAAAAAGGGGTGAGCTTCTGTAACTCACCGTGGAGATAGTGGAGGGCGACTCTCAACGATGACGGCGCGGCCTGTGTGGTGCCTGGGCGGTGGGCCGTGGAGTGGTCCTCGGGAGTCCTGGCATGGGTGTCCTCCGATGACAGGTGCTGTGGAGTGGTAGAGCGACGGGTGGTCCTAGATGGGGGAACTGAAGAGCGGTTGGAGGTGCCGAAATGTTCAGTCTCAGTGGCGAAGAATTCACGTTGGGGCTTTCGGGCAGCCCGACGGAGCTGTGACCTGCAGGCGTATGCTGGAGAAGCCTGTAATGCGGGTGTAGCGGCGTGAGCCGTGGGGAGCGGGTCATAGGCAGAAGTGCCGGGGGTTGGAGCCGGGTGTCGAGGAGCGAGCGGTGTCCGTGAACAGGTGGAGTGTAGGAGACACTCTGAGGACCCGTGGAGACCGGGCTGACGGCGACACGTTTCAAAGGTTAAACCTTCTTTTTCAAGCCGATGTGAGCCTATCTAGAGACAGAGCCAGCTATGCCCGCCCCCTGCCCTGTCCGTTCCTCCAGTCGCCGCTGGAGGATCGGAGGGGGGAATCCCTGCAGGGAGCCGTGACTGACAGTCACCGCTCTCTGCAGGTAGATGATCGGGAAGTGAGCGAGTGACGGTATGTGTTTGCTCACTTCCCGATCTATAGAGTCGGCCTGTGACAGTTTCTTTGTCACTCGTCGGCTCTAACTACGAGGCTGAGTGGAAATCACTCACCTCATAGTTCTCGTTTAATATACTCTTGGTATAAAAAAAGGTTTGGCCATAGTTCCCTTTTAACACTCAGATAAATCGGGCAGAATTTTTGACTTTGGCACGGTGGCAGGGTCTCCTGGTTGCCTTAATTTGCCCGTGGATGGTAATAACAGTTGATACATTTCAGTCTGAGAAACATTCCTAAAAACGATACAGATTACAATTTGTAAGCTTCTTACTCCTTAATTTTAATATTTCACATTTTTCCTTTTTTTTTAAATTACTAATCCGATTTCTTGATAAACGCGGCGTATGTATATTATGAAAGGTCTTGTTATTGCCTTAGGATCTGTGCTTCTGTGTGGGATTCCATTCGAGGGAACCTGGGAGGACACAAACATGTGAGAAAGACATGGATGACTTGATTTTAACCGTGTGGTTTCAGACCCCACCATCCTGATACTGGCTCCATTATCTGGATCAGAGGTAGGAAACCTCGACCCTGCAGCTGTGGTGCGGCTACAAGTCCCATGAGGCATTGCAAGGCTCTGACAGCCATAGGCATGACTACCAAACGCAGATGTACGCTGGGATATGTAGTTTCACCACAACTGGAGGGCCGGAGTTTGCCTACCCCTGAGCTAGAGAGTTATTGAACTGCATCTAACGTGCAGGATGAGAGTTCTGATTTTAAAGCTGCAAACATGTTCCAAGTCATTGACCCCAGTGTCGTCACATGGGGGGTGCGGAGGGTGCAGCCCGCACTCGGGTTCCACCATTGGAGGGGTGACACCAAAATGACTGGCATTCATTTTGGGGTCACCCCCTCTAAAAAGTCAGGCACTCGGTCACGGACCGAGAGCCCAACAGTGTCAGGAGAGAGGAGGGGACCCGGCAGCATACCTCATCCCGCCGGGTGAACTTCCCCTCCTCTCTCTGCCGGTGTCCATCACCAAGGAGGCCGCCAGCAGGTGTCAATTAGACGGCCGTGCATGCGCGATATCACGACGGGGTGTCACCCGCTCTCCTCTCCGGGTGTCACCCAGCCTCGGGACGCCCCTGATTAACTCACAAGGTAGTAAAGTCAGGATGAGGATGACAGCCCTTGAGCATGTCATTGGTTGCAGCTCCCATGATTCTGTCCTGACGGGTTATCTTTAATCTTACACCACTGCAAATGTTAAGGATTTTCTGGCAGTCTTGTGCTGATTCTGTTGTCTATCCACTCTCAACAGTTGCGATCGTTTTTACAAGTCCGAAAATACAACCTGGACCTGGCGTCTCTTATCCTCTACGCCTATCAGCTCAGCACAGCGCTCGCCTACCTGGAGAGCAAAAGATTTGTACATAGGTAAGAGAATATCTCATCAGTCAGTCTTGTATTCACCTCATATCAGAAATGTGAACTTTAAAGGCTGAAACAAATGTGCCTCTTTATGATGTGTTCCTGCACCCCATCTACTCAGCGGGGACCCGTGTGTTGTTGCCATCAGCTGCCTTGGATACTTTCATTCTACCCTTACCGACCTGTTCACTCATTGCATGATTACACTTCACAAAGCCATAAATGTCTCTCTCCAGCATTGTATTACAGGTATGTGTGAGATCACAGACCAGTAACTAGCAGAAACCATGAATCCCCCTTTACGTATCCAGGCTTCTGTTTTTCAGTGGTTTTGCTTTACTGTTTCTGCCACTCTCAGTAATGCCCTGTAGTAGCTACGGCTCCCCTTGCTTGACATTTTATTGTCCTACTCAGATTATCAGTTCATACGGGCTGTCTGCTTCTTTGTTGTTTTTGTGTCAGATTTGGCTTTCTGTACCCAGAGAATACTGTACCTCCAGGTACAGACTCCCAGAAGGCGAAAATGAATGTCAGTTGCACAGCGACCTCTGCTGACCGATATTTGAATTGGAAATTGGCATCAAAAAGCTTCAAGGAAAAAGGCTAAAACCACATATGTATTACTTATAATGTGTGCAGTGCTTCACATAGTGCACATCCACATCAAATCAGTCCCCGCCCCAAAGGAGCTTACAATCTAAGGTCCCTATCTCACATACAAGGGCCAATTTAGACAGGAGCCAATTAACCTTCCAGCATGTCTTTGCAGTGTAGGAGGAAACCCATGCAAGCACAGGGGGAAGTGCAGATTCTGCAAGGCAGAAGTGCTAACCACTGAGCCACTGTGCTGCCCAAAATACATATTTGGGAGCTGTTGTACCTACTATAGGGTTTATATTTGTCCATTCAGTTCTAAGATTTACAAACCTGATAGACAGCACAGCCAGGCTGATAAAAACACTTTAGATCGTAGATTGGTGTCCTCTCGTCACTTCCTTCTTCCCCAACCTGCTGACTGGACAATAAAAAAGGAGCAGCAGACTAATAGGGTCAGTCCTCTACTTACTCTGCTCTCTCCTCCTATCATCATGTTCTATGTTTGAACATGAGAGCACTCCCTCTCCCATACTAGGTGCTCCTGCGCAGGAATTGCAAAAGGATGATCATTAATATATAGGTACTTAACCTTACCTTCATTTAATGCTACATTATTGATTACAGAGCTTGTGTGTTATACTGTATATCTTCCAGGAGTTTAGCTTTAGGGACCATTCACACCTTGGGAGCCCATTGCAGTACCTTTATTGCATATGCATTGCATCACGGGGGCCTATTTGTTTGAATGGGCTGCCAACGGATTAAAACTTGAAGCTGCTGCATTTTTGTTAATGTACCCCACCGCAGTACACGGTAGTGTTGTATTGTGCATTGCACTGCAATGTGGGTGTGTTGCATAGCTGCTCAAAATGAATTGAGTTGCACCTCATCACATGCAATGGTAACATGGATATTACTTCAATGTGCTGCTCTGAACGCACCCTTAAAGTGCAAGTCCGGTCTTCGGAAACTTTCAGGAGTAAACTGATGGTACTGTCGGTCAGCCAAATGCTTTCCCCTGTTCTTTGTCCACTCTGATAAAGATATCAAGAGTACAGATCAGAGGCAGCCCGGCCAATCAAAAACCAGAATGCACTGACTGTACACTTGGTCATTGATGATCAGGGAAATAGGTCCGTTATGAACTTTATGTGAATACCATACTTATTAAAAGCTGAACTCTAGCAAACAGCAAAAGATGAAACCCCTATAGGGTATGTTTACTCTTTAGTAGATAATACAGTTAGGTTGCCTTGTGAAATGGAGATCTCTGTTATACGTTACATCGTGTGTCTTTACATATCGCAATCTCTTTTGTCAGAGATATCGCTGCTAGGAATGTGCTGGTTTCATCTACTGACTGCGTCAAATTAGGAGACTTTGGACTTTCTCGGTATATGGAGGACAGTACTTATTATAAAGGTGAGATTTCTGCATTTCTGATTACAGTGACATGGAACTATTGTGTCAAATTATTATAAGGTAAAGTAGATATGAATGGGAGATACAAATGAACATACATTATAGTATCGCTTATAGACATTCACAGAGCAAAAAGAGATGGATTTGTTTTAAAGGAGAACTATGGGGTCAGTGTTTTTCCCCATTGTTCTCCTAAGGGTCACGGGAGGACACAAACTAGCGTTCTCCCGTGACCCAAAGCTCAGTATATAGCGGGCTACAGCTCGCGGTATACTGAGACGCCGCAGCCGGGATGGATCCCGACATTGCTGTCGAGATCCACCCAGCTGCGGGATTGACAGCTGGCTCTGCCTATCCAGAGGCAGAGCCAGCTGTGCCCTCCCCCGTCTGTTCCACCAGTCAGCGCTGGAGGATCGTAGCGGGGAGGGGGGGAATCCCTGCAGGGAGATGATCGAGAAGTGAGTGAGCGACGGTATGCGTTCGCTCACTTCCCAATCTATTGAGCCCACCTGTGACAGTTTAATTGTCACGGGTCGGCATAGATTATAAGGCTGAGTGAAAATCACTGACCTCATAATTCTTTAACTGAAAATGAAGACAAAATATACAGCGACTCATTACAACAGCCAGTTAAATATTATAGACCCATAAACATTGGGTTGCATATTGTGCATAACACATGGTTAAAATCCCAATTAAATGAGTTTTAATTTCAGGTTGTTATATTACAGAATAAGGTCCAAGGTAGATATATAGTTATAAAATGAACTCATGTGTCACAATAGAAAAATTATTTTCACTTTAATTGTAAAACTTTTTTTTTTTTTTTTTTACTAAAACCCTCCTCCTCTCATCCCCTGAACCCAATTCTTGCCGCCACCTTGGTGTATTCCTTAGATATACACCAAGATGGCGGCATCCAACACGCACAGCATCCGTTGACATTATGCGCCCTGACATTTCCCTTTTGAAATAGAAAAAGAAATTGGGGACACAGAGTCTTCAATCTCTTTTTCTGCAGCCTCTGTTCTAAATGAAAGGAAAGCACTCAGTACAGGGGCTTCCCATTCATTCACAAACTGGAGATAGTAAATTTACTATCAACTAGTTATGATTGGTTAGAAGCCTCTGTAGTGAGCTGCTTCTCCCCATTCAGAAACTCATGAATGAACAGGAAGTGATGTAAAGCACTTCCTGTTCATTCATAACTGGGGACATGTAGTAGTATGTGTCCCCAGTTGTTTACAAACATTGGCGTGATCAGCTGATCACTCCACTGTTCGTGCTGCCCACAGAGGTTTGGTAAATATCACAGATATTTACCGATCTTCCCGCCCGGCCATCCTGACCCACTCGGCCACGCACACATCATAGAGCCGCCGGCCATCATGAATCTAACAGCCGGCGGCTCTGCTCACCTCACTGCTCACCTCACTGCTCGGCCATCCGACATGACAGCGCTCCCTCCTGTATGGGCTGGGGCAGCAGGGATCCGAGGAGAAATACAGCGCTGAAGCCAGCGGGGCGGAGGAGGGAGCGCTGTCATGTCAGATGGCCGAGCGGTGAGGAGAGCAGAAGCTGCAGGCTGCGCCCGCCCCGAGGCCGAGTTGTGTCGGCCACCTGGCGCCCCTGTTGCCATGGCGGCCTGTGCGGCTGCACAGCTCGAATACCCCAAAGGCCGGCCCTGTACCCCAGTACTTCCTCTAGCGCCCATTCAGGACTGAGAAGCTGTCACGTAATGCTGACGAGTGCATCTCAGTCCTGGATTACTGTGAACCCATGGAGAGGGGAAGTAGACAATGGCAATATTTTTACCGGGGGGGATTTAATAGTTAAAAGAATTGCAGGTTATGTGGGAGAGTCCAGGGAAGGGGGGCTGATAAATTAGTATAAAAAATACCCTTTAGTCACTCTTCATCGGATTCTCAGGGCTTGTGAATTGTTTTGGTTGCTAAAATAAATGGAAGTGACAAGTTTTATACAGAGATTCATTTGTGTCTTTTCTCTATCTGTACAGCTTCCAAAGGCAAATTGCCTATTAAGTGGATGGCCCCCGAGTCCATTAATTTCCGACGCTTTACTTCTGCCAGCGATGTGTGGATGTTTGGTGAGTCAGAAGCGTTTTACTTTTCTGTTTGTTGGTGAAGGGTGCATTTTATTTTGTCATCAGGTATACATATATCATTGGGTTTTGTATGAGATACATTATTGCAAGTAGGGATGCAGCGCTACTGGTTATTCGGTAACGAGTACGAGTATTTGTGCCGTATTCCCCATTTATATTGCCTGGGAAGCCGGCTCCATACTCCCTCTGCACTGCCGGTCAGAGGGAGATGTCCCTCTGACCGGAAGTTCCGGTAACAGAGGTAATTATCGGAGCATTTGGGCGAGTACTCGCCCAAATACTTGGTATCGGTACCAATACCGATCCTAGTATCGGTGCATCCCTAATTGTAAGACATGCACCACCAATGGAAGACATCCGCAGATGTGGGTGGTGTACTGCCTCAGGGACAGCGAGCGGGAGAGGGCAGAACACTGAGAAATAATACACTTTGTGTGGGAACTGGTGCAACCTGGTTCATATCCTGCAGGGACATTCCATTATTGCCACCAGTAGGGAACCACAGCACCCCAGCCTGGTCCACCAAGAGGGTTATCACACCTTTCAGCACTGGTCTCCCTCTCCCATATCTCTCTCTCTCTCTCTCTCTCTCACCCATCTCTCTCTCTCTTGCCTATCTCTCTCCCTCTCCCATCTCTACTCCTTTGCCTTAAATCAGGGGTAGGCAAACTCCAGCTATGGTGCAACTACTAATCCCATTAGGCATTGCAGGAATCTGACAACCACAGCCATGACTCCTAGAGGAAGATGAATGGTGGGATTTGTAGTTTGACCACAGCTGTTTATATAGCTGGAGTTTGCCTATTGCTGCCTTAAATGAAACAGTGGTGTGAACAAAGCACTTCTGTTTAGGTGAGGAACGTCCCCAGAAGACATGGAGGTCCAGCCATACTCCGCAGTCCATGGCCGGCTTCTCTCCATTTGAAACTCTCTACGGAGCAGACAATTGTTGCTCTATGCCGCAATGTTTTCTCCTTTTGGGACTTCTTAGCATGAGGCTGATGGTTCCTGTCAGCACTGCAAGGGTGACGTTGCTGGTGGTTACCCACAAGTCCTTTTTTTTTTTTTTTTTTTGGGCCGGGTTTTTTTCGGAAATAAGAGGATTTGGATGGAGACATTAAACTTGCAGACCCTGAATGTATAACATAAGTTTGTCCAGGATCACCTTAGAGGACCCCAAACCCAGGTTGCTGCACTATGGCTTATTGTTTCACAAAGAAATAGAGAGCTTGTGGAGGGACAAGGCCAAGTGAAGTCACTATTTCCATAATAAGACTCCCTGGATTTTTTTCCCGCCAGAATGCTCTGAAACCAGGGGTTGGCAAACGCCAGCCCTACAGCTGTGGTGGAACTACAGATACCATGAGGCTTTGCAATGGGATTTGTTGTAGTGCCACAGCTGGAGGGCTGAAGTTTGCCTACCACGGATCTAGAAGAAAGTGGAACCAATTTGCATGCTATTTGAGGTGTCTATACCGATGACGTGTTGGCATGCATTGGACTCATTTTGCAATAAGTTCAACAGCCTTTTCAAATGAAATGGTCTGAACAGTGCCCCCGAAAAAGGGGGCAGGCTGCATTTTATTGCAGCGAACAGGACACCATGCGGTGTAGCTCAGGTGCATTTTGGTAATGCAGTGCGGTACAATGAATGCAAGCTCAGTGCATAAATGCATGTAACATGCGTTACCGCAATGCAATGGTGTGAACAGGGCCTCAGTCTGAATTTTCACAAGTCTACTGTTTGCCTAGTAACAAAATAAAACCCTGCTACCATGCTCTACAGCCTTGGTTCTCAACTGGTGGATCGTGACCCAAATGTTGGTTGCGACCCCGTGTCCAGTGGGATGCCACATGCCTTCCACTTTTCTAGGTGAGAGGCCTCTCAGCCTCCCCCTAGTGCAGCACTGTCAGTTCTCACACTGAGCAGCCATTCAGAATATGATGCCCGGCGCCGAGCGTCGACGTGAGGTGGGATGGGATGGGGCTATTGCCGCAAGGGAGCTCCATCCATACGTGCGCTGCTTACAGCGTATCACATTCTGGCTCTCTGCACCTCTACTGTCGTGCATGGGAGCTGTACAAGCAATACACATGTGGATGGAGCTCCATTACAGCACAGCATTCCACACTGGACCCCAGGCTGAGGATCCACTCCAGTTTTCGTAAGGTAGGGAGTCTGGATGGATCTTAAAAAGAAAACAAATTATGTCTGTGGTTGTGTGTGTCTGTCGGTGTTTTGAGGACCCGCTCACACCAGTACACTGTGTTAATCGTACAGTCCCATGCGATTAACACACTGTACCATGCAATCGCACCTACTACACGTTCTGGTGCCGGAGGTGCATTGCATTGCCATTTTTTTGGACGGCACCCCAAAAGCACCTCCCACCCACAGTTCGATCGCCTGCACCGGAAAGCGCAGTACCACGATACTGTGCGTTCCATTACAGTGCAGACATTGCAGACTTGGGTCGCGACTTAATGACCGAGGGCAAATGTGGCTTCTGAGGTTACACAGGTTGAAAACCACTGGTATAGAGTATACTTCTTCAGCACCCATTCACACTTTTTTCTAGAGTAAAACGAGTTATTTTGAATATGGTTAAATAATAAAAAAAAATGTCGGTCAAGTACATAAAAAATATTGCATATTAATATTGTATTTTCATTATAAGTCAGCAGGGGGAGCTTTAGGCTTTGTTTCTTGTTTCCCAGGCTATCCTTATGTATCATTTCTGGCTCAGGCATGCTCCGCTTTCACAGGCTGATGGGTAATGGACACACTCAGGAGTAAACAAGCAAATCTCTGCATGTGTGGATGACAGTCTGAGCCACGGGCATCCCTTAAAGAATTCATTTCTTAAATGAAGGGAGTCGTAGGTTTTCTTTTTGTCTTAGTTCCTGATAGAGAGCCATTAAAGTTAACCCAATATTCATGCAGGGCAAATAAAAATGTCTAAAACTGCCATTTATTTGGTACTGGCTTTTGTGAAATATAGTAATCAAGGTCACTTAGTCCTTTCTAGGTCCTGTCTCCTGTTTCTGCTATGTTCTGCACTAAATGACAGTTTAGTGCAGAATCTCCTGCGGGATATGTAGCACTGCAGTCACGTGATCCTGACAGATTCAAATCCAAGATGGCGGAGCCCAGGGAAGGCCCAGTTTAATTTCAGATTGCTATTGCTGCAATGTGATTTGCTGTCAGGACAGTAGGGACGACAATGCATTAGTGTAAGCTGGTGAATTTCTCCGGCTCATATTCTCTCGAGCGGCCGGAATGATCGATGGTTGTTAAGAATTGATGCATTGTAGATTTTCTGCAGGAAATGTAAACCATCTTCACATTTACATAAACTCAGAAGGTGCCAACTTCAGAAATAATTCACTTAAGAGGTCACAATAATCCCCGGCTTTGTTTACAGAACATTTCTCTACATGAAATCACCAGAAATGGCCTTTTATGGAGAAAGTCGGAGAGTAATCGCGTCTCTCTTTCCTCCAGTTCATTAGAATTTCAGGCTGTTGGCAGCATCTCTGGGATTTAAAGGGAGCCATTCCAGTTTTCTTTATATAAACTATACAATTGTTTCAGAAACTATTTACTTCATTGCTAATAAAACAAAAAGAAAACCTTTTCAGGGTGCTGTCAGCCATGGATTTCTGTACCTTTCATATTTGTATCAGAATCGGTGAATGCAGATGTCAGACTGGTATCAAGACTCAACAAAGGGCAATTGGGATGTGTAGGTGTCTAGACTCAGCAAAGGAGAATTGGGGTGACTAGACTCAGCAGGGGAGAATTGGGGTGACTAGACTTAGCAGTGGTGAATTGGGTGTCCAATATTCATCAGAGGAGAATTGGGAGGCCTAGACTCAGCAGAGGAGAATTGGGAGGCCTAGACTCAGCAGAGGAGAATTGGGAGGCCTAGACTCAGCAGAGGAGAATTGGGGTGACTAGGGGCAGCAGGGGAGAATTGGGTTCCTAGACTCAGCAGGGGAGAATTGGGGTGACTAGACTTAGCAGTGGTGAATTGGGTGTCCAATATTCATCAGAGGAGAATTGGGAGGCCTAGGATCATCAGAGGAGAATTGGGATGCCTAGACTCAGCAGAGGAGAATTGGGAGGCCTAGACTCAGCAGAGGAGAATGGGGGTGCCTAGACTCAGCAGAGGAGAATTGGGGTGCCTAGACTCAGCAGAGGAGAATTGGGGTGCCTAGTAGACACAGCAGAGGAGAATTGGGGGGACTAGACCCAGCAAAGGAAAATTGAGGGACCAGACCCAGCAAAGGACAATTGGGGGGACTAGACCCAGCAATGGAGAATTGGGGGGACTAGACCCAGCAAAGGAGAATTGGGGGGACTAGACCCAGCAAAGGAGAATTGGGTGGGCTAAACTCAGCAGAGGGGAATTGGGGGGACTAGACCCAGCAGAGGGGAATTGGGATGCCTGGACTCAACAGAAGAGAATTTGGGTGTCTAGACTCAGCTGAAGAGAATTTGGGTGTCTAGACTCAGCTGAAGAGAATTGGGGTGCCAGGGTCTGAAATGCATCTGTTGCCATCAGCTCTTCCAACACTTTTTACTTAAAGTCCCTTCACTGCA
>NW_017306948.1:665554-666861 GCF_000935625.1 Nanorana parkeri | reverse complement strand
TATTCCAGATCCAGCTGAGCACTGACAGATGATCCCTCTGTGACTTCTTCACAGCAGGAGATAAAGTTCAGCCCGAGTCCTCAACAGCAAATGAACCGTCCCGAATGTTTCATCCCTCTAAAAGTGATGTAAGTACAGGAAATAAATGTTGATCCTTCCAAACGTCCAGTGAGCTCCTGACTTTCTGTAGTGAGCTAACAATGCTGTCTCTGCTGTAGTAAAATCCCCAGTAGTGTTTTCAGTCCTGTTGAACTACAAAATATCTCCCACGTACTGTATGTTGTGTTGATGAAAGGGGAAGAAAAGGTGGAGATGAAAACACTTCTTGGGATTTCAGTGCATCAGAGCAGAATTGTCCGCTCACTACAGACGCTCACTGGCTCTAGGGCAGGATCTATAGTTTATATTTTTCTATAGTTATAATGTTGAAGAGACAACACAAGGGAAAATAATATTTTTTTCTATCATCACCCTCATAATATCACCCTGACACTAAAATAAACTTCTGAGTTGGTGAGGTGACTTACAAAACAGGAACTGAGATACCCAACCGAAAGAAATTATAAAATGTAAAGGTAAAAATCCATTCCTGGATGTCCCGGCAGGTTGGCAGGATATGTGCACCATTCATATTGGACATTGAGTACTAGAGGGGCTCTAAAAAAAAAAAAGGGTAATTCAATATTTTTATTCAAACGTTGGAGCAGCCCAGAGACACTCACATCAACATAGCATTACACTCAGTGATCTACTGATATTTAGCAAACACTGAAGCTGTGCTGAAGTTTACTGAAAACAAGCCGACCTAGCTAGTCTGGATACTATGTACACTAAAGTCAGATTGCCCATATTGGGGGGGATCTATTGTTGCTTCATCTGTTACACTAAACATTTTCTTGTTGTAGGAATTGGAAGGTTTCTTTTTTGTCTTTGTAGCTCATGATTGGGTACAAATAATAATTATATATATTAGGGAGGCACCGATACTGTTTTTTTTTGGGATCAAGTACAAGTACCTATTTTTTTTTTTCCAGTACTCACGATACCAGAAATCCTATTAAGGAAGCCGAGAGGCGTGTAATGACTTGCCACCCGGCTTCCTGATTAGCCATGGAGTCGGTTTCCTGGCCAGTCAGGAAGCCGGGGTGGGTAATGACTCGATGCCCCTTCCGGCTTCTTGATTGGCCAGCTTCCCGAGCCATCACACACTGCCCGGATTCCTGATTGGCCAGGAAGCCGGCTCCATGCTCCCTCACCACCAAGGGATGAAGGAGCATGCAGCCGGGTACCTGGCCAATCAGGAAGCC